>NC_068424.1:54088474-54283474 GCF_023373465.1 Oncorhynchus keta | reverse complement strand
TTGTGAGGTCAGCAACTACATCAGATGGAAACATCAAACGGAGGCAGATGAGGACCGCGTTAACACCCACTTACACAAATGACAGTAGGCAGAAGTACACACACTTTTTATGCTTTCTGTTAACTGGCTCTTCATTGAGCTTGTAGATAGTTTGATGTTAGCGGCTGTACTGAGAGATTACATACATGAAGGTTTATTATGCTACGTTGTTCAGATGTGCCACATTGGCCAATCAACAAATCGTACATCTGGAAATATGAACCTATGTTGTTATAGGCTCAGGTTTTGCCCTTTTGGAATTGGAGGAGAGGAGAGAGGCAAAGAACGGTTCCCTGTATAATGGCAGAACAAGACCGGTTGTCGTCGTGAGTGTGGAGGGAAGGGACAAAAGGTGAACCATGAGAAACCTCATCCCGGATTCAGACAGTTGTTCAATGTAGCTGTTTTTTTTTTATCTCAATATCAAATCATCTCTGGGTAACAAGTTCCTCACTGGGATTGTTTTCAATTAAAATGGTTTTTAAAAAATAATGCTCTCAGCAAAAGGCAATTTCTCGAGCAAGAATTTTGTTAGGACTGTCTGGGAGTGGTCTTAGTGGGGAAGGGGAAACTGAAAATTGGTCTCAACTAATTTGGCGCTTTTTCAAACAGATCATACACTAAAAGGGCTTATCATTTTCACAATTTCACAGTATTATTCCAAACGCATAGTGTGGAAATATATGCAACACAGGCAAGTCAAGTTTTTGAGTGCACTGGGGCGTTACAAAATGAAGAGAGGACCTTAAATGATTTTCCTGCTACTTATATACAGTTGAAATCGGAAGTTTACATACACCAGACATTTAAACTCAGTTTTTCACAATTCCTGACATTTAATCCTGGTAAAAATTCGCTGTCTAAGGTCAGTTAGGATCACCACTTTAGTTTAAGACTGAAATGTCAGAATAATAGTAGAGAGAATTATTTATTTCAGCTTTTATTTCTTCCATCACATTCCCAGTGGGTCAGAAGTTTCCATACACTCAATTAGTATTTGGTTGCATTGCCTTTAAATTGTTTAACTTGGGTCAAACGTTTTGGGTAGCCTTCCACAAGCTTCCCACAATAAGTTGGGTACATTTTGGCCTATTCTTCCAGACAGCTGGTCAGGTTTCTATGCCTCCTTGCTCTCACACGCTTTTACAGTTCTGCCCACACATTTTCTATAGGATTGAGGTAAGGGCTTTGTGATGGCCACTCCAATACCTTGACTTCGTTGTCCTTAAGCCATTTTGCCACAACTTTGGAAGTATGCTTGGGGTCATTGTCCATTTGGAAGACTGATGTCTAACTGATGTCTTGAGATGTTGCTTCAATACATCCACATCATTTTCCTACCTCATGGTGCCATCTATTTTGTGAAGTGCACCAGTCCCTCCTGCAGCAAAGCACCCCCACAAAAGGATGCTGCCACCCCCATGCTTCACGGTTGGGATGGTGTTCTTCGGCTTGCATGCCTCCCCCTTTTTCCTCCAAAAATAACAATGGTCATTATGGCCAAACAGTTCTATTTTTGTTTCATCAGACCAGAGGACATTTCTCCAAGAAGTACGATCTTTGTCCCCTTGTGCAGTTGCAAACCTTAGTCTGGCTTTTTATGGCGATTTCGAAGCAGTGGCTTCTTCCTTGCTGAGCGGCCTTTCAGGTTATGTCGATATAGGACTTGTTTTACTGTGGATATAGATACTTTTATATTTCCTCCAGCATCCTCACAACGTCCTTTGCTGTATGACGGCTGCGTGGTCCCATGGTGTTTATACTTGCATACTATTGTTTGTACAGATGAACGTGGTACCTTCGGGCGTTTGGAAATTGCTCCCAAGGATGAACCAGACTTGTGCAGGTTTACAAAACAAATTCTGATGTCTTGGCTGATTTATTTTGATTTTCCCATGATGTCAAGTAAAGAGGCACTGAGTTTGAAGGTAGGCCTTGAAATCCATAGGTACACCTCCAATTGACTCAAATTATGTCAATTAGCCTATCAGAAACCTCTAAAACCATGACATAATTTTCTGGAATTTTCCAAGCTGTTTAAAAGGCACAGTCAACTTAGTGTATGCAAACTTCTGACCCACAGGAATTGTGATACAGTGAATTATAAGTTAAATAATCTGTCTGTAAACAATTGTAGGAAAAATGACTTGTGTCATGCAGAAAGTAGATGTCCTAACCGACTTGTCAAAACTAGTTTGTTAACAAGTAATTTTGTGGAGTGGTTGAAAAACGAGTTTTAATGACTCCAACCGACTTCAACTGTATAGTTTAACTAATCAGGGATGGTTGTTTCAGAGTGAATTATAATGATAGTTGTTGGCAAGGCAGCGTAGAGACAGTGGTTGTAGAGTGGGGTCAGAATAATAAGGGTGGTTATTAAAAGGGTTTGGGTGGGGAGGGTCGTTTTTTGAAAGGGGATGGGTAAGGTGGGGAGTGTGTTTTTTGAAAGGGGATGAGTAAGGTGGGGAGTGTGGTTTTTAAAAGGGGATGGGTAAGGTGGGGAGTGTGGTTTTTAAAAGGGGATGGGTAAGGTGGGGAGTGTGGTTTTTGAAAGGGGATGGGTAAGGTGGGGAGTGTGGTTTTTAAAAGGGGATGAGTAAGGTGGGGAGTGTGTTTTTTGAAAGGGGATGAGTAAGGTGGGGAGTGTGTTTAAAAAGGGGATGAGTAAGGTGGGGAGTGTGTTTTTAAAAGGGGATGGGTAAGGTGGGGAGTGTGTTATTTGAAAGGGGATGAGTAAGTTGGGTAGTGTGGTTTTTAAAAGGGGATGGGTAAGGTGGGGAGTGTGTTTTTTGAAAGGGGATGAGTAAGGTGGGGAGTGTGGTTTTTGAAAGGGGATGGGTAAGGTGGGGCGTGTGGTTTTTGAAAGGGGATGAGTAAGGTGGGGAGTGTGGTTTTTGAAAGGGGATGAGTAAGGTGGGGAGTGTGTTTTTGAAAGGGGATGAGTAAGGTGGGGAGTGTGGTTTTTAAAAGAGGATGGGTAAGGTGGGGAGTGTGTTTTTTAAAAGGGGATGGGTAAGGTGGGGAGTGTGTTATTTGAAAGGGGATGAGTAAGGTGGGGAGTGTGGTTTTTAAAAGGGGATGGGTAAGGTGGGGAGTGTGTTATTTGAAAGGGGATGAGTAAGTTGGGTAGTGTGGTTTTTAAAAGGGGATGGGTAAGGTGGGGAGTGTGTTTTTTAAAAGGGGATGAGTAAGGTGGGGAGTGTGTTTTAAAAGCTTTACCATGTTCATCAGAGATCCCTCCCTGCCTCAGGTCACTGCAACTCAATTCCTTATGTCAGCGTTTCCCAAACTCAGTCCTCGGTCCCCCCTTGGGTGCATGCTTTGGTTTTTGTCCCAGCATTACACAGCTGATTAAAATAATCAACTCATCATCAAGCTTTGATTTTTTAGAATCAGCTGTGTAGTGCTAGGGCAAAAACCAAAATGTGTACCCAGGGGGCCCTGGGAACGAGTTTGGGAAACAATGGGTCATGTGTATATCTATAATTTTGCTAAGACTTGCTTTTTCGATTGTGCATGTTTATCTGTTTACGCCGAGTCCGTCTCCTGTATGATGATAACTTTCACAAAAATCTTAGTAATGAGAGAGACCTCAGTCAATCTTATTTATTTCTCTCTCTCTCTCTCTCTCTCTCTCTCTCTCTCTCTCTCTCTCTCTCTCTCTCTCGTCATTAGCATGCGGTCATGTGTGCTTCCTGGTTCTTATTAAGTCTCTCATGTAACATTTATGTCTGAAGTGTATATTGATTTCAGAGAACCATATTATTTCCTGGAACGTGATAACATTGCCTTGGTGTGTGCACTCAGATCTCATATAACTGTATTGCATTGCATTACTGTAATTTGCCACAGACGTAATGGAACCACTTAAGAAATGAAGAGATGCCATCTTCCAGCTCGGTCTCTAGACACTACACACATGTACACACGTAGCAAACACACACATTTTGAAATTATTGCATTAACACACTGACTCTAAGCGTGACTATTATAGCCATTATCATTAGACCCATAATGATATGTCAAATAGTTTGTATTGATCTCTCAAAGGCGTCTACTATTCTGTGTTTTCTGTTCTGCAGAGTACTGTCCACACCTTGTTCTGTTCTGCTATCACGTTTTAGGGAAGACCCAGATGTAGACAGTGTTGAAGTAACAAAAGTATATTACTAGAAAGGGGGGCAGGAAAAATGACAGGTCAAGGGCAGGCAGAGGTCGGTAATCCAGATCAGAGTCCAAAAGGAACAGAACGGCAGGCAGTCTCAGGGTCATTGCAGGCAGAGGTCAATAATTCAGTGTGCTGTGACAACGTACAGAACGGCAGGCAGGCTCAGGGCAGACAGAATGTTCAAAACCAGGAAAACTAGAAAACAGGAACTAGAAAAAGACAGGAGCAAGGGAAACAACACTGGTAGGTTTAACAAACCAAACGAACTGGCAACAGACAAACAGAAAACAGGTATAAATACACTAGGGATAATGGTAAAGATGGGCGACACCTGGAGGGGGGGGGGGAGACGAGCACAAAGACAGGTGAAACAGATCAGGGTGTGAGAGAGGTGAGTGCAGACAGGGGGGAAGCCAGGGTGCTTTAACCCCGAATAAAGCGTTGATAAAAGTTGTCGAATCCCAGTAAACATTGCAGCTGCACCCTGGACGTAGGCTAGGGCCAATCCACCACCACTCTCACATTCCCGGTATCCATCTGTACACTCCCTGCAGCGATGATGTAACCCAGGAAGGGGATGATGGAGTGCCGTGGCGGAGATCTTTGTGGGCGATACTCGGCCTTGTCTCAGGATGGTAAGTTGGTGGTTGAAGATATCCCTCTAATGGTGTGGCGGCTGTGCTTTGGAAAAGTGGGTGGGTTGTATCCTTCCTGTTTGGCCCTGTCACGGGGGTGTCATTGGATGGGGCCACAGTGTCTCCTGACCCCTGTCTCAGCCTCCAGTATTTATGCTGCAGTAGTTTATGTGTCGGGGGCTAGGGTCAGTTTGTTATATCTGGAGTACTTCTCCTGTCCTATCCGGTGTCCTGTGTGAATTTAAGTATGCTTTGGAGAACCTGTCGGATGTGGAGCACATGTTCTTGGGTGGAGCAGGAGAAGAATAGGATGTCGTTGAGCTAGATGAAGACGAACTAGTTCAACATGTCGTGGAGAACATCATTAACCAGACCCTGGAATACACCTTGAGCGTTGGTAAGGTCAAATGGCCTGACCAAAAACTCGTAGTGACCGCTGGCCGTTTTGAAGACAGTCTTCCACTCGTCCCCTTCCCGTACCCTCACCAGATGGTAGGCATTCCGTAGGACCAGCTTGGAGATCACATGGCCCCCTGGAGCGGCTCGAAGGCTAAGGAGATGAGTGGTAGCAGGTAACAGTTCTTCACCGGGATAACGTTAAGGCCCCGGAAGTTGATGCACCGGCGCAGGGTTTTGTCCTTCTCCACAAAGAAGAACCCTGCGCCAGCAGGAGAGGCAGAAGGACGGATGAACCTTGCAACTAGGGAGTCAATGTAGGTCTCCATAGCCTTGGTCTCCGGACTCGACAGAGAGTACAATCATACGTAGAATGTATGCACACATGACTGTAAGTCGCTTTGGATAAAAGCGTCTGCTAAATGGCATATATTATTATTATTATTATTACAATCGTCCCAGGATGGAGTAGTGCCTGGGAGAAGGTAATTCCCGAAGTCATAGGGTCGGTGCGGCAGAAGTGAAGTGGCCCGTGTTTTTTCTGAACATCTCCCAGAGGTCCTGGTACTCCACGGGAATAGCGGAGAGGTCCAGAGTAACTTCTGAGACCCCAGGAAGACATCCCGGGGCAGGCTGCGCTGACTTCAGGCAATGAGCGTGGTAGAACGAGCTCCAGCCCATGATGGCACCAGCAGTCCAGTCTATGATGGGCTTGTGTTGCTGGAGCCAAGAGAATCACAATACCACGAAAACCTGAGGAGAATTACTGAGCAGGAATTGGTCCGTCTCTCTGTGGTTGCCTGACACACGTAGGTTGATGTGGGTGACCCGGCCTATAGAGCGCCCTGCCAGCGCTCTAACATCCATGGGAATGGAGAGGGGCTTAGTGGCGATGCCCACCTCAGACACCAGGGTAGCGTCCATAAAGCTCTCAGCGATTATGAGTCGATGAGAACCCAGAGAGATTCAATTGGTTCCCATACAGCAACATGGCATGAAAAGGAATGCGAGTAAGGGGAGAGGAGGAGTTCTCCGTATGGCTCACCAGAGTACTCACTTTTACTGGTGAGCCTGGTCTTTTAGTGGACAGGTGGAGACGAAATGACCAGTAGTCCCACAATACAGAAAACTCTTAGTGTGAAGCCTGCATAGCCATTCGGCTGGAGAGCCTAGCTCTGCCTAGTTGCATTGGCTCGGGAAGAGGTGAATGAGCAGACTTCAGAGACTCTCAGGGGAACTCGGGTTCTCTTGGCAACGGAGAATTCGTGGACTTCCGGGATGCCTTGTAAGTCAGGCGGAATTCTTGGGTGGGCGAGCGAAATCAAATCTCTCCTTTCTTCATTCCCGTAGTTGCCCATCGATCCGAATGGTGAAGGCGATGAGCGAGTTGTGATCCGTTGGTAGTTCCCGGGCTGCTAGCTCCTCCTTTACTTCCTCTGAAACTCTGTGCAGGAACATGTTGAACAGCGCTTCTGGGTTCCAGCCAATCTCAGCTGCCAATATGCGGAAATCCACCGCATA
This sequence comes from Oncorhynchus keta, assembly GCF_023373465.1. NCBI lineage: Eukaryota > Metazoa > Chordata > Actinopteri > Salmoniformes > Salmonidae > Oncorhynchus > Oncorhynchus keta. The sequence goes on along the minus strand of NC_068424.1, from coordinate 54,276,715 downwards.
GTCTGCCACACCGCGGGAGTCCTGCCCGAAGCTCGAATAACTTCCGGGCAGCCTCTCTTCCGGACAGTGGAGCATCAAAAACTTTCTTTACCTCCGCCACAAACTCCTCCAGGCTCAAGTATACGGCCGACTGTTGTTCCCATACTGCCGTTGCCCAGGCGAGAGCCCTCCCGAACATCAGCGTGATGAGATACGCTATCTTAGAGCGGTCCGAGGGGAAGGAGGAGGGGTGCAGCTCAATGATGAGGGAACACTGAGTGAGAAATGCCTGACAGTTGTCTGACTCTCCATTGAAGTGTTCCAGGGAGTTAAGTGGGGTTCCCGGGAAACTGGGTGGCCGGGGAGGCGGCGCTGCTAACAGCTGGGTTACTGAGGGGCTGGGAGGTTACCGTCGTAGTAGGCTGCCTAATAGACAACCTGCGGAATTGCTCCAGCAATGTGTTCAGCACTCAGTCATGGGATTCAGTTAAGGTCTGGAACTCTTCCATAAGACCACGAACCAACTCCTCGTGCCTTCCAATGGTGGCTCCTTGGGGGGAGGTGGTGTTGCGCAGCTGGTCTGTGTCTGCTCGGTCAGTTATGGCCAGTTCGTACTATCACGTTTTAGTGAAGACCCAGATGCAGACAGTGTCGAAGTAACAAAAGTTTATTACTAGAACAGGGGGCAGGCAAAACAACAGGTCAAGGGCAGGTAGAGGTCAGTTATCCAGATCTATAACGTTTCAGGTAATACCCAAGTGCAGACTGTGTTGAAGTAACAATGTTTATTACAGCAACAGGGGCAGGCATACGACAGGCAGGGGTCAATAATCCAGAGTAGTGGGGCAAAGGTACAGGACGGCAAGCAGGTTCAAGATCAGGTCAGGCAGAGGTCGGTAATCCAGTGTAGAGACAACAGTACAGGACGGCAGGCAGGGTCAGGGTCAGGGCAAGGGTCAAAATCAGGAGGGCGAGAAAAAGCGAGACTGGGGAAAAGCAGGAGCTGAGAAAAACGCTGGTTGAATTGACAAACAAGACAGGCAGGCAGAGATCAATAATTCAGTGTGATGTGACAAGGTACAGAATGGCAGGCAGGCTCAGGGTCAGAATGGTCTACACCAGGAACTAGATAACAGGAACTAGAAACAGACAGGAGCAAGGGGAACAACGCTGGTAGGCTTGACGAACAAAATGAACTAGCAAGAGACAAACAGAGAACACAGGTATAAATACACTGGGAATAATGGAGAAGATGGGCAACACCTGGATAGGGGTGGAGACAAGCACAAAGACAAGTGAAACAGATTAGGGTGTGACATCTGCAGAGTATTGTCTAAGTTGTTCTGTTCTGCAAAGTATTGTCTACGTTGTTCTGTTAGGCAGAGTACTGTCCACACGTTGTTCTGTTCTGCAGAGTACTGTCCACGTGTTATTCTGTTCTGCAGAGTACTGTCCACACGTTGTTCTGTTCTGCAGAGTACTGTCCACATGTTATTCTGTTCTGCAGAGTACTGTCCATGTGTTGTTCTGTTCTGCAGAGTACTGTCCACACGTTGTTCTGTTCTGCAGAGTACTGTCCACATGTTATTCTGTTCTGCAGAGTACTGTCCACATGTTATTCTGTTCTGCAGAGTACTGTCCACCTGTTATTCTGTTCTGCAGAGTACTGTCCACATGTTATTCTGTTCTGCAGAGTACTGTCCACCTGTTATTCTGTTCTGCAGAGTACTGTCCACCTGTTATTCTGTTCTGAAAGAGTACTGTCCACATGTTATTCTGTTCTACAGAGTACTGTCCACATGTTATTCTGTTCTGCAGAGTACTGTCCACCTGTTATTCTGTTCTGCAGAGTACTGTCCACATGTTATTCTGTTCTGCAGAGTACTGTCCACCTGTTATTCTGTTCTGCAGAGTACTGTCCACATGTTATTCTGTTCTGCAGAGTACTGTCCACATGTTATTCTGTTCTGCAGAGTACTGTCCACATGTTATTCTGTTCTGCAGAGTATTGTCTACGTTGTTCTGTTCTGCAGAGTACTGTCCACATGTTATTCTGTTCTGCAGAGTATTGTCTACGTTGTTCTGTTCTGCAGAGTACTGTCCACATGTTATTCTGTTCTGCAGAGTATTGTCTACGTTGTTCTGTTCTGCAGAGTACTGTCCACATGTTATTCTGTTCTGCAGAGTATTGTCTACGTTGTTCTGTTCTGCAGAGTACTGTCCACATGTTATTCTGTTCTGCAGAGTACTGTCCACACGTTGTTCTGTTCTGCAGAGTACTGTCCACACGTTGTTCTGTTCTGCAGAGTACTGTCCACACGTCGTTCTGTTCTGCAGAGTACTGTCCACATGTTATTCTGTTCTGCAGAGTACTGTCCATGTGTTGTTCTGTTCTGCAGAGTACTGTCCACATGTTATTCTGTTCTGCAGAGTACTGTCCACACGTTGTTCTGTTCTGCAGAGTACTGTCCACATGTTATTCTGTTCTGCAGAGTACTGTCAAACACAGTGTTCTGTTCTGCAGAGTACTGTCCATGTGTTATTCTGTTCTGCAGAGTACTGTCCACACAGTGTTCTGTTCTGCAGAGTACTGTCCACATGTTATTCTGTTCTGCAGAGTACTGTCCACATGTTATTCTGTTCTGCAGAGTATTGTCAAACACAGTGTTCTGTTCTGCAGAGTACTGTCCACATGTTATTCTGTTCTGCAGAGTACTGTCCCATGTTATTCTGTTCTGCAGAGTACTGTCCACATGTTATTCTGTTCTGCAGAGTACTGTCAAACACAGTGTTCTGTTTTGCAGAGTACTGTCCATGTGTTGTTCTGTTCTGCAGAGTACTGTCCATGTGTTGTTCTGTTCTGCAGAGTACTGTCCATGTGTTGTTCTGTTCTGCAGAGTACTGTCCATGTGTTGTTCTGTTCTGCAGAGTACTGTCCATGTGTTGTTCTGTTCTGCAGAGTACTGTCCATGTGTTGTTCTGTTCTGCAGAGTACTGTCCACATGTTATTCTGTTCTGCAGAGTATTGTCAAACACAGTGTTCTGTTCTGCAGAGTACTGTCCACATGTTATTCTGTTCTGCAGAGTACTGTCCACACGTTGTTCTGTTCTGCAGAGTACTGTCCACATGTTATTCTGTTCTGCAGAGTACTGTCAAACACAGTGTTCTGTTCTGCAGAGTACTGTCCATGTGTTGTTCTGTTCTGCAGAGTACTGTCCATGTGTTGTTCTGTTCTGCAGAGTACTGTCCACACGTTGTTCTGTTCTGCAGAGTACTGTCCATGTGTTGTTCTGTTCTGCAGAGTACTGTCCATGTGTTGTTCTGTTCTGCAGAGTACTGTCCACATGTTATTCTGTTCTGCAGAGTACTGTCCACATGTTATTCTGTTCTGCAGAGTACTGTCCACATGTTATTCTGTTCTGCAGAGTACTGTCCACATGTTATTCTGTTCTGCAGAGTACTGTCCACATGTTATTCTGTTCTGCAGAGTACTGTCCACATGTTATTCTGTTCTGCAGAGTACTGTCCATGTGTTGTTCTGTTCTGCAGAGTACTGTCCATGTGTTGTTCTGTTCTGCAGAGTACTGTCCATGTGTTGTTCTGTTCTGCAGAGTACTGTCCATGTGTTGCTCTGTTCTGCAGAGTACTGTCCATGTGTTGTTCTGTTGTTGGCTTGTATGGAGTTAAATTGGATTTAAAGGTGTTTCGTGTTCACGTTTAGTGAGACTTTAGTTTGTTCAGGAGTCCGAGCAGAGAACTGTTATGATGAGGAGAGTACGTGATGGAGGAACAGAGAGATAAAAAGCCAAAATAGTTGTTTTCCTTTTTTCTCTTTGTTCAGAGAAAGGGGAAGGTCCAATATGACCATTACCCAATGTGTGAGAAAAAGAGAGAGAGGCAGGGTGGGAGGGGGACAAGGTGACCTACGGAATGTACTAAATCATTACAGAGATAGAGGCACAGATAGGGGTGAAACGAAGAAGGAGAGGACACAGGGAATTTATGCGAAAAGTCTTATCAGTAGCATTGTGTGGTAACTAAAGGCTCTCACTCGCATACTTCCAAAGAAACTGATGCAAAATACACTTATCGCTGTAGCTGTCTCTCATTAAGACACATGCACACAACCCAGTTCTCAGGATGCCTAAGATATGGGATTTTATCACGGATTTCTTCACCTACGAGACGACCAAGTCGGTGGTGGTGAAGAGCAGGTCTGTTGGAATCATCAACCGCGTCGTACAACTACTCATCATCATCTACTTCCTATGGTCTGTACAACCTGTTTTTGCCTCTGTGTGTGTGTGTGATAATGTTGACCTCTCTTCTTCATCTCCTTTCCTCTCTCCAACATTCTAGAACTCTTGTTAATAATCCTCCTTCATTACCTCTCCCCCTCCACAATCTTCGTCGTTTAGTTGGGTCTTTTATCACGAAAAGGCGTACCAGGTGAGAGACTCGGGCATCGAGTCTTCGGTCATGACCAAGGTGAAGGGCTTCGGTTACCATAACAACCGTGTGATGGATGTGGCGGACTATGTCGCCCCTACACAGGTCCGTGACACCCTGAGCGTGACCCCTAAACCTTGACCCTAATCTGAGACAACACCAACGTTATACTGCAGCGCAACCATACTTAGTTACTGTACACAACCTGTATATTGTACAGTCCCCTCCGTATTTATTTGGACAGTAAAGCATAAATGTTTTATTTGGCTCTATACTCATTTTGGATTTGAGATCAACTGTTTTATATGAGGCAGGAGTACAGAATGTCACCTTTTATTTGAGGGTGTTTTCATTCATATCTGTTCTACTGTTTAGAAATGAAAACACTTTATGTATCTAGTCCCCCCATTTGAAGCTGTCATAAGTATTTGGACACGTTCACTTATAGTGTATTAAAGTAGTCAAACGTTTTTGGATTATATTGTGTCCAATAGAAATGTAATATTGTAATATTGGTCCCATGACTTGAATGGGATTTGTGCCACAAACGCTAAAACGTCAGCATGTGGAAACAGTGCCAAGGAAACTAAACCAAAGCATGAATCACTGTCATGTCTTGTCCAGAGACTGCTTACGCGTTAAGGAAACCAATGTAATTTTGTAATTTGGGTGAAGTATCCCTTTAACACATTATAAGTGCATTTTTCCAAATACTTATAACACCTTCAAATGGGGGGACTAGATACACAAAATGCTTTCATCTCTAAATTAAATGAAAATACCCTCAAATAAAAGGTGTCGTTCTGGACTGTTGCCTCATATAAAACATTTGATCCCAAAACCAAAATTCTGGAGTATAAAGCCAAATGAAAGGTTTTCGCTTCGCTGTCCAAATAAATAAGTCGGGGAGTGTAACTGTGCATACTGTGCAATATACAAAATATTGATTCAACTTTTGATTAAATGATCACAATATGTAGGCGGAGTTCACTCAGTTGAAACATACCCGAACAGTCTTTTGATAATTGATATAAAGTGATTGAGCACTGAGTGGTGGTCATTTTAAACACTTAAAGGGAAGTGTTTTGTGTGAGGTGATGAAGGAAAAGTCCTTTGGTTAGGTGGAAGTTGTGGCTGAGTGGCTCATGATGTACAGCTACTACGTCAGTTTAGCATTAGACCAACCAACTGGTTAAACAATTACAGACTCATGCATTGGTTGAGGCTTTGAGATGATTTTAGCAGTAGGCCTGATATGTTGCCTTGACGATGTTTAGGCTAAACTGTTTTGTTTTGAATATGATCTGACAGGGTGCCGCAGTGTTCTGCATTATCACCAAGCTCATCATCACAGAGAACCAGTTCCAAGGATTCTGCCCGGAGGTGAGTCCAGTCCAGTATACATGTACCATGTACCTTGTTGTTGTAGCCACGGACAAGCATACCTGATTCTACTTGTCAACTCATCATCAAGCCCTTGACAAGTTGAATCAGGTGTTTTTGTCTGGGGCTACAACAAAAAGGTGTGCTGTTGGGGGTACTCGAGGACCGGAGTTGGGAAACACTGCACCTATACCGTGTTTATAACAATACAGAGTACTCTACTCTATGATGTCCCGGCCATTACCACTGGAAAAAGCCAAGGCATTTCATATTGGGTGGTGACAGAGTTTCTGATCACAGGGCAATGTTACTGCCTATGTATCAGGCCTGCATCTATGTGCGTATCTGTACTGTCTGTGTTCAGAGTGAAAGCAAGTACAAGTGTGACACGGATGAAGAGTGCGACAAGTATTTGGGGAGCTCCACTGGAAACGGTGAGTCCCTCTCTTCTCTTCTCCGTCATTCCCGTGCTGGGACTCCATTGTGTTCTCTCTCTCTCTCTTTCCATTCACACCTTCCCCAATCCCACTACATGTATTTACTCCTCTCTTCCCCCTCATGTCTTTGTGTGTAATTATTTTGTGTGTTACGTGTTGTACGCACTAGGCTAAGCGTTTGAAGCTTATTTGTATTGCTCTACATTTATGTTGTGTGAATATTGTGGGCGCTACACACTTTGCCTCGTTGGCTGGAGGAGGTTTTTGACACAGCTGCGTCCGTCTGTTGGTTTCTCTTGCTGTAATAAAGTGTGTGCCTGTTCACAACCCTCTGCTCTCCTGCACCTGACTTCTCCACAAGTACGCACACGCCTGACACTCTCTCTATTTCTTTGTCTCTTTTTCTCTCTCTCTCTCCCTCCCTCTCTCTCTCTCTCTCTTCCCCCAGGAATAATAACTGGTGCCTGTGTGAACTCCTCTAAAGGACGACGCTGTGAGATGCAGGGTTGGTGCCTTGCAGAGGACGACAAAGTCCACATGTAAGACATTTCTCTCATTATAGAAAAACCTTTGAATGAGTATGTGTCCAAACCTGTGACTGGTACTGTATATACATTCTCTCCCTCCCCCTTTCTCAGGCAACCAATGATGGAAGTGGAAAACTTCACCATCTTCATCAAGAACAGTATCCGCTTCCCTATGTTCAACGTTACCAGGTGAGTCCCACACACCTCCCATTTCTGGGGATGTAATGGGCAGACCTTATGAAGTTGTGCTGGAGTACTTTCAGGACGTCTCACCCATATCCGCAGGAAGTTGTTTTGAGTAGTGAGGCTAACAATAAAATCTAAATTCCTAATGTGTTGAATAGCCAGAGCATAGGACAAGATTGGTTAAAAACTTCTTAGGGCTGAGATCCCGTTAACGGGATCGATATGACAACAGCCAGTGAAAGTGCAGGGCGCCAAATTCAAAACAACAGAAATCTCATAATTAAAATTCCTCAAACATACAAGTATCTTATATACCATTTTAAAGGTACTCTTCTCTTCATCAGATGACACTCATAGGACTTCATGTTACACAATACATGTATGTTTTGTTCGATAAAGTTAATATTTATATAAAAAAATCTCAGTATACATTGGCGCGTTATGTTCAGTAGTTCTAAAAACATCCAGTGATTTTGCAGAGCCATATCAATTTACAGAAATACTCATTATAAATGTTTATGAAAATACAAGTGTTATACATGGAAATATAGATGAACTTCTCCTTAATGCAACCACTGTGTCATATTTCAAAAAAGCTTTACAGAAAAAGCAAACCATGCAATAATCTGAGTACGGCGCTCAGAGACCCAACAAGCCAAAAAGATATCCGCCATATTGTGCAGTCAACAGAAGTCAGAAATAACATTATAAGTATTCACTTACCTTTGATGATCTTGATCAGAATGCACTCCCAGGAATCCCAGTTCCACAATAAATGTTTGATTTGTTCGATAATGTCCATAATTTATGTCCAAATAGTTACTTTTGTTAGCTCGTTTTGTAAACAAATCCAAAGTCACGAACCGCGTTCACTAGGAGCAGACGAAATGTCAAAAAGTTCCGTTACAGTCCGTAGAAACATGTCAAATGATGTATAGAATCAATCTTTAGGATGTTTTTAACATAAATCTTCAATAATGTTCCAACCGGAGAATTCCTTTGTATCTTCAATAGGGAATGAGTTGAAAATCCTCAGATTTCCCACTTCCTGGTTGTTTTTTTCTCAGGTTTTTGCCTGTCATATGAGTTCTGTTATACTCACAGACATAATTCAAACAGTTTTAGAAACTTCAGAGTGTTTTATATCCACATATACTAATAATATGCATATATTAGCAACTGGGACTGAGGAGCAGGCAGTTTACTCTGGGCACCTTATTCATCCAAACTACTCAATACTGCCCCCAGCCATCAACTGCAGCCTCAGTTAATTTAACTCATGGCTGTTTGTAAATAGCCCATTAACTAGTTGACAAGTTAACAAATTATATGTTGCATTCACATCTCCAACTCAACCAAAAAATGTTTGTTAAAGAATGTGATTACACCAGGTGCTCAGATGGAACTATCTATGCAGTAGATACAGTGCATTCAGAAAGCATTCAGACCACTAAGTTTTTGTCCACAAATAATTACCTATCCCAGCATATTAATATAAGACAGTAACTTTAGACCAGGTGCCAACTTGCTAACAACATAAAACTTATCTTCAGACGCACTTCAATCTCCATGGGCAAACAAGCCTATATTTGATGTTACCATATATACCACGGCGGGCAGTAGTACTATAAAATTGTACCTTACCTTTAATAGACGTATCATACGTTGTGACCTACATCACAAGGCGCAGACGAGACGGTAAGGTTTTGAGTTGAATATGATGATGATTACGTCATAATCCAATGTCTGTCAGTTGACACTCAAAAGACAGCAAACTGAGGTAGTTCAGCCGGGCGCTTGTCATTAATGTGCGAAGATGATTTTTTAAATCCTAGTTGTTGTGGAGAAACGTCTCTCCACACTGCATGATGTCATTGGAAGTGTGACAGAGAGTTTATATTTGGGAAAATATCATCAGGGCAGCTGTCAAGTACACTCATTATGGAGGAAAAGTCACTCTTTCCCATGTTACTTTTGCGACTGCTGAATAAAAACAGTGAATTCAGCATCCTCAATTGATATTGTGAAAGATTTTATTGCTTCAAAAAGTTCCTCTTCTGTACGTTGGCCTTCGCACAGGTCTTTCTGTAAATGTGAATTTGACATTATTATTAGGAAATAAATCCTTACAGTTTACATCATTCAGTGGAAATGGAGGAGACTGAAGAGAAAACATATGCTTAAAATATTTTGCTTCCTCTTTCAAAATATAATTTGGTGAATCGTGGATATCTCCATCATTTGTAACAAGTTTCTGTAAATTATTTTTGGTAGAATTTCCATGTATTTTTCACCATTTTCCATCCAATTCACTTTATTTTTGTAATACATTACACTTGATGGTTCCTGAATAAGTACCTCCATTTATTTAGTTTTTCCTCTAACCTATTTTGTGCCTCGATAGTACATGTTTCCGTTACCATCTACCTGCTCTGGTACTTCCTCTATTTCCTTTATTAGTCTAATCTCTTCTGACCTAAACTGCTTTTGTTTTAATGATGAGTATTGTATTGAATGGCCTCTAAAAGTACATTTGAAAGTGTCCCATACAATAAGGGGATCTGCTGTACCTATGTTGTACAAATAAAGTCAATTATCAATTATTTTGTCTTAGTTAAGAACTTAAGAACAAATTGTCACCCAATAGGCTTTGATTAAATTTCCAATATCCCCATCCACGTGGAAATGCTGTCAGATTTATATGGAGGCCAATTAGATGGTGGTTCACTCGCATTCAGTCTCCTATGAATACTTTTGATGCCAGCAAGAACGAGACTAGGAAGTAATCAAGACGTCTAGCTTGATGAAGCCTCCTCCATGTATATCTCACTGGGTCAGGGTTTTTCAACCTCCATATATCCACAAGTACTAATGTAACCATGATCTTTGGGATCTCCTTCAGTACTTGAGGGTGATAGTTTGTAGTGTGATTTCCTTTACGATCTATTGAGGTACCTAAAACCATATTATATTCTCCCACCATAATAATAGATTATTTCATTGCTTGTGAGCTCAATAGATTATTATATCTTTTTGAAAAAGTGTGGATCATCATTATTTGGCCCATATAGATGAATTAACCAGATCTGATTTTGGTCCAGTAGCATATTTAAAATAATCCATCTTCCTTGTTGATCTGTTTGCACAGTTTGCACAATCGGATCAAAGTGTGTATTAATTAGTATAGTCACCCCATTTGAGTTTCTTTGCCCATGACAAAAATATATTTCTCCCTCCCAGTCCTTTTTCCACCTCAACCTCATCTATATTTATAGAAGGAGTTTTCTTTAAACAATAGATATTATATGGAATCATTCTTAATTCATATTTAAATCAGGCTGTCACTATTATTTTTCTTTAGATTTTTTCTTTGTTTCATTGTTACATCATTAACTTTGTTTCATCGATGTTACATGTCATATTAGTATATTATTATGTACATTTAGTGTACAAAACATTAAGAACACCTTCCTAGTATTAAGTTGCCCTCAGAACAGACTCAATTCGTCGGGGCATGGACTACAAGGTGTCCAAAGCTTTCCACAGGAATGCTGGCCCATGTTGACTCCAATGCTTCCCACAGTTGTGTGAAGTTGGCTGGATGTCCTTTGGGTGGTGGACCAGTCTTGATAAACACAGGTAATTGTTGAGCGTGAAAAGCCCAGCGGCGTTGCAGTTCTTGACCCACTCAAACCGGTTCGCCTGGCACCTTCTACCATACCTCGTTCAAAGGTACTTAAATCTTTGTCTTGCCCATTCATCCTCAATCCATGTCTCAATTGTCTCAAGGCCTAAAAAACATAATTTAACCTGTCTGCACCCCTTCATCTATACTGATTGAAGTGGATTTAACAGGTGACATCAATAAGGGACCATAGCCTTCACCTGGTCCGTCCGTATATGTCATGGAAAGAGCCACACTCAGTGTACACTCAGTATAAGTATTGGATGTGTTTTAACCTTGAGTTGTCTATCTGTGTCATTCATTTAATAACATTTGATTTTAATACAAGCCTTGGCTTTCATCTCCTCCATGATGAGGTCATCTCTTAATGCCCTGACCCGTTCACTCAGCACATTTTCACATTTTAGGGCTTTCCTGTCAACTCGTTGCCCTCTCTTTTCTGCTGAAGGGGATTTGGCTCTATCGCTCATGTTTTTACCTTCCCTCTCTCTCCCACAGAGGGAACTTCCCATCATCCCTGAATGCGACTTATATCAGGAGCTGTACGTATGACCCGGAGCACAACCTCCACTGTCCCGTCTTCAAGGTGGGAGAAGTGCTGCGCTACACAGGACAGAACTTCTCCACCATCGCTCAGACAGTGAGACATATCTCCTCCCCTCTTCCACCTCTCCATCTCTCACCCCCGAGAGTCTCCATCTTTCTTTCCTCCACTCTCTCTCTATCTATCTCTCTCTCCCTCATTCTGCTTTCTTAACCTCTCTTCCTCACTTCTCCCTCTCCATTTTATATATCTCCAGTCCCACATGCTTCTCCCTACATTTTCTCTTCCCTCTCCTCACTTATCGCCCCTTCTCTTCCCTCCCTCTATCTCCCTCTATCAGGGTGGAGAGATTGCGATCAACATTGAATGGCAGTGTAATCTGGATGAGTCAGAAGAGAGATGTGAACCACACTACTCCTTTACGCGGCTTGATGCTGTGTTTCAGAAGAATGGCATCGCTAAGGGATACAACTTCAGGTACTGAAACCCTTTTCAGTTTAGTGTCGTTCAAGGGAATTCCCCTCTTTCTTCCTCCTTCTCCCTTTCTTCTGTCAGGTCGTTTTCCACCACCTTTTTCTCCTCTCCATTTTCCTTACCCCCCCCCCTTCCTCGTTGTAAAGCTGTGTTCATTGACACTGTCTCTTCCTCTATCTCCCTCCACAGATTTGCCAAATATTACAAAAATGAGAATGGGACGGAGTTCCGCACTCTCCACAAGGCCTACGCCATCCGCTTTGACATCCTGGTCACTGGCCTCGTGAGTGTGGATTAGGGTGTGTGTGTGTGTGTGCTTTCGTACCTGTTAGCTGTGTATCATATGGGATTAATCTGTCTTTGTTCTTTCAGGCAGGGAAGTTCAACACAGTTCCTACTCTGATCAACGTAGTGGCAGCCTTTACCTCCATGGGATTGGTAAGGCTTCTGTACTCAGACTGTATGTTTCTAAAGGAGGCCATGCAATACGTTTAGAATGTTACCACCATTATAAGCAAGTACAGTAAGCTACAAAAGTATTGGGGCAGTGTCAAATGTTTTGTTGTTTGTTGTGGCTCTGTAATGCAGCAGCACTTTGGATTTGAAATTATACAATGACTTTGATCTTAAAGTGAATACTTTTCAACCACGTTTTTCTCCCCAATTTCATGGTATACAATCGGTAGTTACAGTCTTGTCCCATCACTGCAACTCCACATGGACTCGGGAGAGGCGATGGTCGAGAGCCGTGCGTCATCCGAAACATGACCCAGCCAAGCCGCACTGCTTCTTGACACAATGCCCGCTTAACGTGGAAGCCAGCCGCACCAATGTGTCGGGGGAAACACAGTACACCTGGCTACCGTGTCAGCATGCATGCACCCCGGCCCGCCACAGGAGTCGCTAGAGCGCGATGGGACAAGGAAATCTCGGCCTGCCAAACCTTCTCCTAACCCAGACGACGCTGGCCCAATTGTGCGCTACCTCATGGGTCTCCCAGTCATGGCCAGCTGTGACACAGCCTGGAATCGAATCCAGGTCTGTAGAGACACCTTAAAACGCTGCAACACTCGGGAGGCCCCCGCAAAAAGATTTCAATTAACCTCTACGGAATCGGTGTGTCCCCCACACGGGACGGTTGATCTAACGTAGGCTAATGTGATTAGCATGAGGTTGTAAGTAACAAGAACATTTCCCAGGACATAGACATATCTGATATGGACAGAAAGCTTACGTTCTTGTTAATCTCACTGCAAATGTCCAATTTACAGTAGCTATTACAGTGAAAGAATACCATGCTATTGTTTGAGGAGAGCGCATATTTGGGCAGTCTTGATACAACATTTTGAACAGAAATGCAATGGTTCATTGAATCAGTCTAAAATGTTGCATCTAGTGGCCAAAATCGTAATTGCGCCTAACCTGGAACAATACACTGTGACCTTTCTCTTGCATTTCAAAGATGATGGAGCAAAAAAACAAACAAAAAAAACCTTGTGTTTTTTTTATGTATTATCTTTTACTAGAGCTAATGTGTTGTATTATCCTACATTCATTTCACATTTCCACAAACTTCAAAGTGTTTCCTTTCAAATGGTATTAAGAATATGCATATCCTTGAAGTCGGAAGTTTACATTCACCTTAGCCAAATACATTTAAACTCAGTTTTTCACAATTCCTGTCATAGGCCAGTTTGGATCACCACTTTATTTTAAGAATGTGAAATGTCAGAATAATAGTAGAGAGAATGATTTATATCAGCTTTAATTTCTTTCATCACATTCCCAGTGGGTCAGAAGTTTACATACAATCAAATAGTATTTGGTAGCAAGCCTTTAAATAGTTTAACTTGGGTAAAATGTTTCAGGTAGCCTTCTACACGCTTCCCACAATAAGTTGGGTGAATTTTGTCCCATTCCTTCTGACAGAGCTGGTGTAACTGAGTCAGGTTTGTAGCCCTCCTTGCTCGCACACGCTTTTACAGTTCTTCCCACATTTTCTATAGGATTGAGGTCAGGGCTTTGTGATTGCCACTCCAATACCTTGACTTTGTTGTCCTTAAGCCATTTTGCCACAACTTTGGAAGTATGCTAGGGGTCAATGTCCATTTGGAAGACCCATTTGCGACCAAGCTTTAACTTCCTGACTGATATCTTGAGATGTTGCTTCAATATATCCACGTACTTTTCCTTCCATGATGCTATCTATTTTGTGAAGTGCACCAGTCCCTCCTGCAGCAAAGCACCCCAACAACATGATGCTGCCATCCCCGTGCTTCACGGTTAGGATGGTGTTTTTCGGCTTGCCCATCCTTCAGCTACAGTACCCTTAGCCCCTCCCATCTCTCTCTGAAGACCACCCAGTTTTGATTTCTAGCTGACATATATTTTTAAACTATGCTGTAATGTTTCACAAAAATGTCTGAACCTTTCTATTCTCATAGTTTCTACCGATTGTAAATTAAAGATAATTTTTTTTGCTAAGAGCATTATATTATTGATCAATTGACTATGAGTTTTGAAATAACTCAGCAGTGCTATTTGCAGAGTTAGCTCAAGGTAAATGTTGTAATTCTTAAGCCATTCCTGAAACTGCAACCAAAAACAAGCTACTGTACATAATATGGGCATAACCAAGACTATGGGCTGTACCAAAACAAGTGAGCTAATGATTCTGTCTCTTTGTAGCAAAATCTGCAGAGCTGGGATGGTTGTATCCCTCATAGATATAACATCATTTTGGTTACAATAAAAAAAAAAGTATAATTTCAATTGAAAAAGTTTTGAATCTGTCATTGCTTTGTGTATCAGTTCATAAACCATGTGCCATGGAATCAATTAATCGAAAATCTCTTCCCAAATATTTTGCAACCTGTATGGCACAGCTGTACATTTTTTGGTTCTTAAATTAAACTAGTATACTTTTCTATTTATCACAATTTTCTTTAACCAATTTTGGTCTTTAATGTAGGTTCCTTACCTTGTCCCCCTTCCGCTTGCCTTTACCATTTTTCTGTTAATGCTGCAATTAGTTGTTTATAATTTTGAATAGAGCAGACATTTCCATATATTTTTGTTAGCTGCATGTGCGACATAAATAGCAACCAACTTTCTTTTCCATCTATTTTAGGGTACAAAAGATATTGGGACAAATTTGCTTATAAGTGTATTAAAGTAGTCAAAAGTTTAGTATTTGGTCCCATCTGTAACTTTCTCTCTCATAATTATTCACGATTCAGTCAGGAATATCCATAATCATAGTAGCATCCACATTATTGTAGAATTGTTTTAAAACATATTATATTCTTATTTACAGTAAAAGTGACTCCAAAATGACACAATACATTATTTCCCATTAATTTCTATTGGGCACAAAATAATCTGAAACACAACAAAAACAAACACATCCAACAAGTTTGTAGAGTCAGAATCTTGATTTAATAATTGAGTGCTAGGTATATGGGACCAAATACTAAACTATTGACTACTTTAATACACATAAGTGAATTTGGCCTAATTCTTTTGGTCCGCATAAAATGTGGGGACTATACACAAAAAATGCTGTAATTTTTAAAGGGTCCACTTGATATGGATGAAAATACCCTCAAATTCAAGCTGACAGTCTGCACCATTTTCCTCATATTCATTGTGTTATTTCAAAGTGCTGGAGTACAGAACCAAAAGAACAACAAAATGTGTCACTGTCCCAATATTTTTGGAGCTCACTGTATTTCCCGATTCGTTAAGTCAACTTGTATAACTCTTCGTTCTGACTGGCTGCAGGGTACGGTCCTCTGTGACATCATTCTTCTGAACTTCCTGAAGGGGGCAGACCAATACAAAGCCAAGAAATTTGAGGAGGTACTTTTTTAATTACTCAGATAAAAGTATATTGTTTTGTGTTATGCATCATTTGTGTGTGGGAGAGAGAGGTGAATAGCATCTGTCTTATTCTCTCTTTCTCTCTACTCCATCTTCTCTCCCTCTCTTCCTCTCCCTCGGTTCCTCTACCCCATCTTCTCTCCCTCTCGTCCTCTCCCCCTGTTCCTCTACCCCATCTTCTCTCTCCCTCTCTTCCTCTCCCTCGGTTCCTCTACACCATCTTCTCTCCCTCTCTTCCTCTCCCTCTGTTCCTCTACCCCATCTTCTCTCTCCCTTTCTTCCTCTCCCTCTGTTCCTCTACCCCATCTTCTCTCTCCCTCTCTTCCTCTCCCTCTGTTCCTCTACCCCATCTTCTCTCTCCCTCTCTTCCTCTCCCTCTGTTCCTCTACCCCATCTTCTCTCTCCCTCTCTTCCTCTCCCTCTGTTCCTCTACCCCATCTTCTCTCTCCCTCTCTTCCTCTCCCTCTGTTCCTCTACCCCATCTTCTCTCTTCCTCTCTTCCTCTCCCTCTGTTCCTCTACCCCATCTTCTCTCTCCCTCTCTCCCTCTCCCTCTGTTCCTCTCCCTCTGTTCCTCTCCCCCATCTTCTCTCTCCCTCTCCCTCTGTTCCTCTCCCTATATTCCTCTACCCCATCGTCTCTCTCCATCTCTCCCTCTCCCTCTGTTCCTCTCCCTCTGTTCCTCTCCCCCATCTTCTCTCTCCCTCTCTTCCTCTCCCTCTGTTCCTCTCCCCCATCTTCTCTCTCCCTCTCTTCCTCTCCCTCTGTTCCTCTACCCCATCTTCTCTCTCCCTCTCTTCCTCTCCCTCTGTTCCTCTACCCCATTTACTCTCCCTCTCTTCCTCTCCCTCTGTTCCTCTACCCCATTTTCTCTCCCTCTCTTCCTCTCCCTCTGTTCCTCTCTGCCTCTCCCTCTGTTCCTCTTCCTCTGTTCCTCTACCCCATCTTCTCTCCCTCTGTTCCTCTCCCTAGGTCTCTGAGTCACAGATACAGATATTACTCTCTCGAGAAGGTTGCAGGCAGCTGTCAATCCAACCAGAGGAGAAGATTTCAGACGACTCGGGAACTGTTTCCCTCTGCCTGGACCAGCAGCTTTGAGTGGTTTGAGGCAGGGTTTGTTCGAAGTTAATAGGGATTTATTTGTATTTCTTTTTTTTCTCCTAGTAGTACAGAATTAGGCAAACCATGATTGATGGCAAACTCCAGCACAGTAGGTGGCGGCGTGCACCTTAACATTTTGTTTGAGAACTGCCATTATACCGAAGAAGAAGGAGGAGAAGAAGGAGGAGAAGAAGAAGAAGAAGAAGAAGAAGAAGAAGAAGAAGAAGAAGAAGAAGAAGAAGAAGAAGAAGAAGAAGAAGAAGAAAAAGAAGCTTTGAGTGACAGTCCACATCAACCCAACGGCAGAGTGGAAGTTCCTGCCACACTTCCTTAGTTCATCAGCAGCTGTTGATATGTTCCATGTTCATGTGGGTGAAGCAGTGGTGATTTTAGCATGTAAATCTTGGTGGGGCAAACTCCCCAAATTGTTTTTAGTTGCATGCCAGCAAAGACACTACACAACACTAAACAATACATGAATTACACTATAACGGCGACAAGCTGTGCCCACAAAATGTTAGGGCCTACATGAAGCTGTGCCAACAGAAGAGCTTTCTTTCCAGCACAATGGAGTGAATCCTAACCACCGCTACACCTGCCTATCAGCGGAGCCTTGCCTGGCAACGAAACAATTAATTCAGCCTTGTTTACTGCCTTTTTAAAAAACATAGCTGATAAAACAAATGTGGTTTCTACTGACAATTAAGACGTCCAAACTATGGCATACGGGAACGACGAGCAGATAATAGGTATTCCGTCATTTCGATTAAGACATTAATGAGCAAGCGGCGATGGATGTAGTCAACATAACTATGTGTTCAGCACTTTTGAAATGTACAGCGGCAGAATGCAGAAGATGGGCTGCTCTTACAGTATTTTCCCTGTACACCAAGTCAGAACTGTAGGATAAATGAAGGGGGCATATAAGCAGACAATGAAACCTCTTACAATATTAGATGATGACATTTCTCAAAAACAGGTTATAGGCTACATGTGCAGCACCACCGAAACAGAACAGTAGCGTTAGGCGAAATTAGAGGTGAAAATAGACCAAATTATTAGGGTGATGAACATGGGCTACTAACCGCTTACGACACAACATACACTTGGTATTACTTCCTTAGCTATAGTATACAAAAGCTCCCTTGCATATTACATCATTTATGCAGCAGCATACAAGGCATTTTTGGACTCAACTTGGCTTGTGATGTGCTCACTTAAACATGAAGGTGGCATGGCGTTTTTGTCATCAAACTTTGTCATCAATGTCTGTCATTCTTTGGATTTATGGTGGGAAATCACAGCCACTCCATTGAATAGCTGGCTACTGGTTGCGTTGCAATGCTTGCAGTTAGCCACTGATTCCTTCCAAACAACTCATTGTTGAATTTGCGATTTCCAGCTTGTTGTGTAATCTTTATGTCCAATGGCCGATGAGCACCGATACGTTTTATCTATAATTACTCTTCATTATTTCTCTTCATATGACAAGGATTAAAAAGGATTTGCCAGTAGATTGCTGACCTGATTCGTGATGATTAATGCCAACTAAGACATTGAAAGTAAGCTGTTGACATGATCAGTCTAATCATAGCTACTGTACATATAACGTGATTTGACGTCATTTTATTTGTAGCCAATGACCTTGAGCCTTCTTGGAAGGGCACTGGTAATATAACTCTATGGCAGGACCCAAAGGGCTGACATTTTGGATGTCTACCCTTACTAAGGACATAAACTTGGCCTGTGACGTAGTGTCCCCATGAGTGACAGAACACTGAGCCAATCACGGCGCAATGCTCCTATTTTTGCTGGCTCGCCTCACCACCACAGAAAGCACCGAGCTAGGCTGAAACACCTGCATTTTGGAGCTGCCTTACTCAAGAACACAAAAAAGAGACCATGTGTGTATGCGCCTTTATTAACTCAATAATATTTATATATATTTCTTTTTACACAGTTTGCAAACTGATATGTGTCACATATTAATGCCAAAATAACAATGCAAAATGGCAAGCCCCCCCAATTTAAAACAAATATACATGTTTTATTTATTTATTGCTAAAAATGTGAGGCTCAGAACAGGTGGGGCTCCGCCCCACTTGCCCTGAATGATGTAACAATTGAACCTCTGAGTAACTTCTAAAATATGTTTTTAAAATGTGTTCCGATCTTTGGGGGCAAACTATCTCTGTACAGTGGGATGAATACGTTAGTAAAAACAAACAAATAGTCTGCCGCCACATAAAAGCTTTGCCCTGGTCCCATTACCTTTGTACATACTCTGTAGTTCATATGTTACAGTTATCCGGCCTCATCCCTTTGTCCATCTCTGTCTTGCTCCATTTGTGATGTACTATAACAATGAGAAAATATGCCGTGGTCCTATATTGATCTTGGAACCTGGTGGAAAACAAAGGTAACCAGGAATTATACAATTATCGGACTTGACTGAGTCGTGCCTGCTGTATTGTGTTTTTCTGAAATACACACCCAATATGCACGGACACATACACACACACACAACCTGGGCACTCCTCCTCTCACCAAGGACCAATCACAACACTAATAGATCAGGAAAAGAGCTTCTTAATGGTCTTACACCACTGTTCATTAATAAGGACTGATGAGGAGCGAGGGAGAGAGAGAGAGAAACATCCGTTAGAACTATTGTCTCCTGACATTCCATGCTAATGGACTTAGAACACTTTCATACGTAAACATAGCGATCATGTAATGACATGAGTTTGTTTTTGTGTTGTTGGCTTGTAGAATGATCGAAGTAATCTCGTTTCCTTTCCTCTTCCCTTCCCCATGGAAAGCATTAATAACTCAGTATCAACCATTTGAGTTGAATGAAAAAAAGATGCAAAAGTAAATTACAAAGTATTTTTACTATCTTGCCAAGTCTCTCTTGCAAAGGAGATTCTCAAGGTCATTTCTTGGTTAAATAAAGGTAGACAAGGATGAGCCTGTTATTTATTGTTCAGTGTCTGTGTTTCTTCCTTGTCTTCCTCCTCAGAGCTAATATCCAGGCGGGGAGAGCAGCAGCGGGCTGTGGCATCATCGGCACAACTTTAACTTCCTCCATCACTGTATTCTCCTCTAGCGTGGAGTCCTCCTCTGTTCCACAATCCTCCTCTGAATCAGGATACTGCTGGATCAGGAGGCTGGGCGGCATGGTAACTACCTCCTTAGAGAACCGCACGTGACGAGATTTTGACATCCGCCTCTGAGAGGGAGAGAGAGAGAGAGAGAGGGGGAGAGAAAGAGAGAGAGAGAGAGAGAGAGAGAGAGAGAGAGAGAGAGAGAGAGAGAGAGAGAGAGAGAGAGAGAGAGAGAGAGAGAGAGAGAGAGAGAGAGAGAGAGAGAGAGAGAGAGAGAGAGAGAGAGAGAGAGAGAGAGAGAGAGAGAAAGAAAGAAAAGGATTGGGTGAATGCCCCAAATTATTTTTCAATTTACAGTTGTCCAAATGCTGACAGTGTAGGACAGACAAATGACAGTAAAATCTGTACAAACCTTTTTGGTCACTGTTTCCATTGATAGTGAGTACTCTGAATCTTGAAACACTGAGTGTCGCAGTATACTTCGGGTGACAAGGGGATGTGAGGTGGAGGAGGAAGAGGGGGAGGATTTCAGGGGGTAGACAGGCATCATGAAGTTGTCCCCCTCTTCCCTCTCTTCCTCATCAGATGGGACTGAGTTGTCTTCTAATCTCTCTCCCCCCTCTCCTTTTAAACATTCTCTCTCTTCTTTCCTCTCCTGTGACCGGTGCTCTCTTTTTCTGTTCATGTGGACCCTGCTCTTCAGTGCAGAGCTGTCCAAGACCTCCACTGGCTGTGGAACAACAAGGTACACTATTATCAACATTAATACTTAATAGTCTATTATTGACGCACACATGCATCAATCTAGTTTAAGACAGAGAGATGTTTCTTTTTGCGTGGACTGCGTGAATCCACCTCATCCGCCTATGTTGACCTTCTGCATCTGCGGTGGAAGGTGGCCAAACTACAGCAGTGTTTGTCAGACCCGAAAATGGGTCTTTCACTAAAATATCTGTAGCATCTGGTTTGGTCCCACTGGACTCATCTGAAGTCACTACCGCCAATGTGCCAACTTCTGTCTGTTGTGTCCGAATCTTTTGGGCTACACTCTATGGAAAGATACGATTCTCACTAACACGTTGGTGTTCTCCGTTTTGTTCTACAACCCCCACAAGTGTCACTCACGGGACTCGTCTGAAGACAACCCAGCACCGCTTTAAACAATCAATATAAGTATGGGGGTAGTTTTGTGCCAACAAAAAAAGGTGTTAAGTATGTTTCCAAAATATTTTTTATAATATATTTGATCTCCTAGATATACGACAGACACTTCAAAAATGATGATTTATTTTTTGTCTGTCTGTTTAGCCATTTATGAATGTTATTCAATGTCTTTCTATGGGCTATAGTACAGTAGTAAAGGTCAAATTCTATATGTTATCAAAAGAAATGTATATATATATTTTTTTATACCTACAGGGGTCCTAAAATTCCAAATGAAATAGTTAAATGATCCATGACCATCTTGAAACAATTCCATGTTATCTTAGTAGAACCCCCCCAAGGCATAGACTTTTAGTTCATCAGGATGAGTTCATTTAGGGTGACATAAAAGGTTAGTGATAGGGATTAAATTAAGGCCTATAGGGGCGATTTCCTGGTCACAGATTAAACCTAGTCCTGGCCTAAACTGCAAACTCAATGGAGAATTACTTTTTAGTCCAGGTTAGGCTTAACCTGCGTACAGGAAACTACACAATAAGGTTTGAGTGAAATCTTACCTTAATGAAGGAGAACTCTAACACAGGTATATGATTTGGCCTCACTTCATCAGAACTGGTTTGTGATTGGACATGACCGTATTCCTTTGGTGCCGATTGGATGAGTTCACATTTACTGTTCTGTTCTTGGACAAGGCTTGGTTCTGTGATATTCATATTGACAGATGAAGAAACATCAGCGCTTCTATCATAACTTTGGTCCAATTCACTTTGTCTGAAGTCCCACTGACTGTTCACATTTCCTGATTGGCTGACACTGTCCAAGGTCATAGTTGATCGGCCGCTCTCATGATCTTGTGGCCGTCTCTGGCTGGTCTCTAATTGATTGGTGACCTCTTCAGCTGGTGTTTGATTGGCTAAGGTGTCTACTTGTGATGGATTTAGAAACCTGGCCCACTCCTGCCCTGTTAGAATCTCCTCCAACAAGCTAAAGGACCCAAGGCCGAACTCAAAGGAACTTGGGGATCTGTCATGACAAATAGGGAATACTAGATTAGATATATCAAACATGTACATACAGTATATAACTATCTAACAAAGCACCACTGTCTAAAACAGGAACTGAGAACTTCCTGTGTGTGTGTGAGTGAGAGAGAGAGCGTGAGCGAGAGTGAGAGCACGATAACAAGCAGGTAATTGACAGTAAATGTCAGTAACTAGGGTGTGTCCGACACCTCAAAGCTGTCAGTGCCCAGTATCACCCTGACTAATGTCTCAGCTATGACAACCTCCCTTTTACACAGAACTTACTCAGATGTGAAAGCAAGGTGTTATTCCTAGTTAGATTGCATAGTCAGAAGAATCTCCTAGCCCTGTATTTGTATTTACTAAGGATCACTTCATGTGTACGTGTGTGTAGAGTGTGTGTCTTATCATGTGTATGTGTGCCTGTACGTGTGTAGTGTGTGTCTTATCATGTGTATGTGTGTCTGTGAATGTATGTGTGTGTAGAGTGTGTCTTCTCATGTGTATGTGTGTCTGTGAATGTATGTGTGTGTAGAGTGTGTCTTATCATGTGTCTGTGTGTCTGTAACTGTACGTATGTGTACTGGTATGTGTGTGTAGAGTGTGTGTCTTATCATGTTTCTGTGTGTCTGTAACCGTACGTGTGTGTAGAGTGTGTGTCTTATCATGTTTCTGTGTGTCTGTGCCTGTACGAGTGTCTCTTCACAGTCCCTGCTGTTCTATAGTGTATAATTAAGGCAAAAAGGTTTTCATGACCTACTGACCTGACTAGGAAATACTCCATGCCGTATCTATAGGCAAAGTGGTACACATATTACATTTGAACCAATGCAAATCACAAGACAGTAGTTGAAATCAACTTCATTGGGAAATTAGTTAGCCATATGCACAGCCGCTGAACAACCACAAATATATCAGTTAAGCAAACCATATGGCTGCTAACACATACAGTACCAACGCTGATCTGCTACACTGACAGCTGTTTGATTGTCTGTTTGTTTTGAACTGACCTGAACTGACCCACTGTACCGCTGTCTTCAGATAAAGTGGGAGGGGCTTCCCCCTGGCCCTCTCTGATTGGTGACTGAGTGGTCGTATAGCCTTCTTTATTGGACATCTTAGTGACGTTATCATCTCTGGTTAACAGCTGAAACTGTTGAATGAAAAATATATTGAATGTTCGAGTGTAACTCTAGACAGTTAGCTAACAAAGGTTAGCAAATATGTTACTTGTATTTGCTAATGAAACAGTCTGCATCATCAAATAAATAAAATGAGTCAAAGTCAACTCTACTGTACTTACTTTAACTTGTTTTGCATCTTTCCTTTCTTCTCTCACTCCATCCTCCGCTTTCCTTTTCTTCCCTAAACTCTCCTGCCTGTCCCTCCATTTCTCCTTTATCCTCTGTGTCAATCTCTTCATCGACTTAGTTGACGAGGTGTTTTCTGCTACACCTTGGCCAGGTGACTTAATCTTCATGACATCTCCATGTCCCGGAACCTCCGACCCCCCAAAGCCCAAAGTCCGCCACCTCCCCATTTGAGTCCCCATGTCAAATGGAATAAAGTCAGAGTTTGACGTCATTAGAACCGACTGGTCATGGTTCTGAGCACCCTTGGTCTTGGAGCTTAGAGATGAGTTACTGAGAGGTGATGCGTCAATGTGGCCCTCGTTCCCGGTTTGAGTTCCTGTGAAGGTCATCACTGTTGGCAGAGCCCCCACTGACCCCCCTGGGTCACCTCTTACACTGCCAGCATCCTTTAAGGGGGCGAGGACAGGGGCACCCTGAGCAGCCGAAGGGGATGACACCATCTGTCCTCTGTCCAACTTGGGGAGACTGCCAGTGGGTTGCTTCCTCCCTTCCTCCCCTTTCCCTTTCCGAATGGATCCCCCAAAATTACAGTCCCACACAGGTATCCCAAACTCCTCCCTGGAGTCCAACCTCCACATCTCACTTTTCCTGGCCTTCTCACATCCCCCTTTTCCCTCAGCCGCTCTGACATCATCAGCCGGAGACAGCCCCAGAGCCCCATTGCCAATGGCGTTAGCCCAAGGTCTCCCCCCATCCTCCCCCTGGCCCTGGGCAGCTGTGGTGGGGCCGTGGGGGGCCTGGTCCTGCCTGCCGTGCAGGGTCTCTGAGCCAGGCTGGAGCCTCAGTCTCTGGAGCATGGACTGAAGCAGAGTCTGGGTGTCAACGGAGGGGCTTGGCTGAGACATTCAGGACAGAGAGCACTCTTACATCAGACCCCTTGGGTTAGACTAATGATGGTATATACAAACAAACATACAGTACATACATATGCTATGCTGTATATGGATTATGGATTAGACAGACCAGCGGCTATTGAGATTGAGTTACAGAAAACAATCTGGAATATTCCTTGTGTTTGTCCTCAGTCTTAGTTCAGTTTCAGGCGTGTGCCCTGGCGTCTCTTGTCTTGTTAGGAAGCATGTTAGGATTGTTCTCTTTATCATTCCAGTTGTTCTCCATTGTCATACTGCACCAGTTATTCCAGATGGATTGTTGACATATTCTTTCCCCTTATTTCCTCTCTCTGTTGCATGGTCACTCCAGTCCTCCTTGGGTTGTCAGAAAAGACATATTCTTTCCCCTTATTTCCTCTCTCTGTTGCATGGTCACTCCAGTCCTCCTTGGGTTGTCAGAAAAGACATATTCTTTCCCCTTATTTCCTCTCTCTGTTGCATGGTCACTCCAGTCCTCCTTGGGTTGTCAGAAAAGACATATTCTTTCCCCTTATTTCCTCTCTCTGTTGCATGGTCACTCCAGTCCTCCTTGGGTTGTCAGAAAAGTTGCGACATCGCTCTGTAGACTCAGCGGTGTCAAAAAACAGCAACGCTAAAAACCCGCTCAAACTCTTCTGTCTCTCTTACACTCACTCTCTCTCTCTCTCTTCCTTTTCCTCTATCAAATTCTCTCACTCTCCAGTTTGTTTCTCTCTATCTCTAGAAGTCACGCGTGTCTATTTTCGTGGTGGAGAAGTTGCCCTTCTTTCGATCATGTCATCACTAGGAGGAGAAGCATGGGAATGACATTCAACAGGCCTTACAGACAGATAAATGCACCCAGACCAGTGAGGCTGGTCTAACTACTCTACAGCACTTTCCTCCACAAGTGACAGTGACTCAATCTCGCTCGCTTTTGTCTATCTTTCTTTCTCTTTCTCTCTCTCATTCTGTCTCTCTGTCACATGTGTACACTGGCACATGCCCTCTTTCTCTGAACGGTGTGGTCAGGAGGTTTTTGGGGGGCATTTTTGTCTCAGCAAAAGGAGTTGGCCTCAAATCAGGAAAGACATTGCTTCTACTGTTCCACACGAAGATATATCTGTGACACATTTACAAAATCCTTTTTGTTCTTCTAGCAGACATTTGATCATGTTGAAGCTGATTTTGAACATCTTTGAGATCTCTGCAAACAAGTGTTTTTATATGTTATTCATTCATCTACACTGAACAAAAATATAAATGCAACATGTAAAGTGTTGGTCCCACGTTTCATGAGCTGATATAAAAGATCCCAGAAATGTTCCATATGCAAAAAAAAAAAAGTATTTCTCTCAGAATTTTGGGCAGAAATGTTTTTACCTCCCTGTTAGTGAGCATTTCTCCTTTGCCAAGATAATCCATCCACCTGATAGGTGTGGCATATCAAGAAGCTGGTTAAAGAGCATGATCATTGCACAGGTGCACCTTGTGCTGGGTATAACGAAAGGCCACTCTAAAATGTGTAGTTTTGTTACACAACACAATGCCACAGATGTCTCAAGTTTTGAAGGAGCGTACAATTGGTATTCTGAATGCAGGAATGTCACCCAGAGGTGTTACCAGATAATTTTATGTTAATTTCTCTACCATAAGCCGCCTCCAATGTCATTTTAGAGAATATGGCAGCACACCCAAACGGACTCACAGACCACGTGTAGCCATGCCAGCCCAGGACCTCCACATCTGGCTTCCTCACCTGCGAGATCGTCTGAGACCAGCCACCCAGACAGCTGATGAAACTGAGAGGTATTTCTGTCTGTAATAAAGCCCTTAAGTGGGGAAAAACGTCTTCTGAATTGTTGGGAAGGCTCGTGAGTGGGTGGGCCTATGCCCTCCCAGGCCCACCCATGGCTGCGCCCCTGCCCAGTCGTGTGAAATCCATAATTAGGGACTAATACCTTTTTTCAGTTGATTGATTTCATTATATGAACTGTAACTCAGTAAAAATCATTGACATTTTTTGCGTTTATATTTTTGTTTAGTATAGTTACAACCCACAGTTGAAAGCTGTGGAGTGTGTGAATTGATAGAACCAGTTTCTCTAATGAAGGATTGACCGATTAGACTTGATACTCAGCATTGTTTGGAAGCTGTCTGAAGATCCAGACAGATCACGACATGGGCAGGCGCTAAATCACCAAGAACACGCCCATTCGTTTCTCTCATTGGTCGGTCAAAAAGACGCGCGTTATGGCGGCTTTGAAGTAAATAAAGTGAGTATTTACAACACTTTGCTGTGTATATTTATAGCTAGCTATGGAGGTTAGTGAATAGTATTAATGGCCAATATAATGCACAAGCCTTCTGAATATAGCCAATCGAGCAGGAATGATTTCTGACTAAGATGCTGGCTAGCTAAACAGATTTCACTTTACTCAACTAGCTAACGTTAGCTGGTCCTTGTTAGCTGGTTAGCTAACAAGCTTTCCAGACAGCAAGTACCCTTAGCTAGCTACATTGTGAACTGGCGTTATAACGTCGCTAGTAATCTTTGGTCAGTAAATCACTTTGCTAATTTGCCAGTAATATAACGTTACTCATTTGGAATGAAATTTGTAGCTGGCTAGCTTCCTTCTGCAATCATGTTGACAAGTGCTACCCATTTCAAACGTGACTGGAGCAACTTTTGCTCACTGATCATTTGCTATCAAACAGAGTCACGTTGATATTTGTCTGCTTTCTGTGAGGGATGAGTAGCCAGGAAAACCATTGTAACTGTAGCTATATGTCTCTGACTGACACGCCCTTATTGTCCAGGCGCTATGAAAGTGTGATCTGTACACCTGCATTGTAACTCAAACAAGTACCGTCATCTCCCTGACATGGACTGTGTTGTGACAGGGGGCAACGTGAAAGGTACTTATCCCATCAGACATTGAAGAAGACATTTTATACCACCACCTACAATACCAGTCAAACGTTTGTACACACCTACTCATTCCAGGGTTTTGGACATTGTAGAATAATAGTGAAGGCATTTTAGATTCTTCAAAGTAGCCACCCTTTGCCTTAATGACAGCTTTGCACACTCATTGGCATTCTCTCAACCAGCTTCACCTGGAATGCTTTTCCAACAGTCTTGAAGGAGTTCCCACATATGTATTTATTCGTTATTTTACCAGGTAAGTTGACTGAGAACACGTTCTCATTTGCAGCAACGACCTGGGGAATAGTTACAGGGGAGAGGAGGGGGATGAATGCTGAGGACTTCTTGGCTGCTTTTGCTTCACTCTGCGGTCCAACTTATCCCAAACCATCTAAATTGGGTTGGGGTCAGGTGATTGTGGAGGCCAGGTCATCTGATGCAGCACTCCATCACTCTCCTTCTTGGTCAAATAGCCCATACACAGCCTGGAGGTGTGTTTTTGGTCATTGTCCTGTTGAAAAACAAATTATAGTCCCAGTAAGCGCAAGCGCTGCAGGATGCTGTGGTAGCCATGCTGGTTAAGTGTACCTTGAATTCTAAATAAATCACTGGCTGATGTCTTCACTATTAGTTTACAATGTAGAAAATAGTAAAAATGAAGAAAAAACCTTGAATGAGTAGGTGTGTCCAAACTTTTGACTGGTACTGTAGCTAGCTAGCTACATGCCTTTTTATTGAATGAAATTGGGATGATTTGTGTGTCTGTGTTTTACAGTGCTGGCCAAGGCCATCCACTCTCTGTCCAGGATAGGTGATGAGTTGTACCTGGAGCCACAGGAGGATGGGGTGAGTTGCCATGAAACACACACAAGCACACTTTAATATGCATACCAAAATACATTGACACTCATTCTCACTAAATTCTACAATATTGTTGCCAAGACATCATTGAGGCCCAGGGATTGGGTTGCAGTTGTAAAGTTACTCTTTCCTGTCTCACAGCTGGCTCTGCGTTCAGTGAACTCATCCCGCTCAGCCTACGCGTGCTTCCTTTTCTCCCCACTCTTCTTCAGCAGGTATGGGGCGTGTGTGTGTGTGTGTGAGAGAGAATGCGAAATAAAGAAAGGGTACACTACCTATGACTGCTTCCATTCTTTTACAGGTACACCATTCCCTTAGGACATGCTTTTCGCTGCAAGATGGCTATCAAGGTACAGAAACACATTGCTTTGACCCCAGGGTTGGGCGCAATTTAAATAGAAGGCAGTCAATCCAGTTCATTCAATCATAAAAGAATGCATTTATTTTGAATTACTTTCACAATAACCTGAAAAGTATACGCTATTTATAAAAAAATTATATAATTTGAATCTTCAATTTTCATTCTAACCACTTCCTGAATTGACTGCCTTCAATTTGAATTGAGCCAACCCTGTTTGACACATTTCTGTTATCTACAGTTTAATAATCTTCTGTTATATCTGTAATGTCTACTTATTCTCGTCCCTCTCTGCCTCTCTCTCTCAGTGTGTGCAGGCCGTGTTCAGGTCCCTGTCGTCTCTGGAGAAGACAGTAGAGAAGTGTCACATTGAACTGGATGGAGAGAAGAGTCGCCTCACCTTCACCCTGCACTGCAAACATGGTACAGGCCGTTAAAGTGCCATAAAATAACCACAGAACAGTTTTATCTGGAGTTTTAACCACTTTAAACCTCCTCACACCCTTAACTTTCCCCTAATCAAGGCATATCAAGTGTGTGTTTGCGTTCTGTAGGTCTGCTGAAGACACACAACCTGTCATTCCAGGACAGTGAGAGTCTGCAGGCCGTGTTTGATAAAGAGAGCTGTGCCAACATGCTTCGAGCCCAGCCCAGGTCAGCACATTCTCTCTCTCTCTTTCAGTGTTCCTCTCCTGTCATCTTACCTCCTATGCATCACTTAGATTTTTCCTTCTTTCTTTCCTCCAGGTTGCTGGTTGACACGGTGCTGCACTTCCCTCCCTCTCTGGAAGAGGTGAGTGTGTTAGTGAGTGGAGAACGAGTGTGCTTCAGGAACCATGTAGACGACGAGGCAGGTGAGGATAAACCCGTTTTGTTTTTCTATACTATTGAAGTGTTGGCGGTGTAGTGTTTATTTGCTATTTTTCAATAAGTTAATAACCCTGTATAGCAAAATGATAGTAATATCTTTAATCCCCCCTTCTCCTTTTCGCTCTCTTCTCTCTCGTAGAGCAATCCAAATCCATGCTGACTGAACTGTGTTTGAGTTCTGATGAGTTTGACCACTTTGCTGTTGGAGCTCAGACCAGCATCACATTCTGTCTAAAGGAGCTGAGGGTATGTAGGGTTCTGTTACTTGACAAATAGGTTATTACTGTTGTTATAATCTGACGTGGTATGTCATAAGTGATTTGAAGGCATCATAGCAGGCCACTTAATGAAGCGTTGCATTGTCTTCCAGGGCTTGCTGGTGTTTGCAGAATCCACAGGTCTCCCAGTCTCAATGTATTTTGATGAGCCAGGCAGGTAAGGATACATATTCACCACCCACACATACCAATATGAAGGTATAAGGATATTTTGTTTCCCGTGTAGCATTCATTTCTGTTTTTGTCAGTCCTGTGGTGTTAAGTGTAACAGACAGTGTTCTGGAGGTGAACTTCGTGCTTGCCACTCTGTCTGATGACTCCAACCTCTGTAACCATAACAACAACACAAAACGGTAATTGAACATTAACCGTCAAACATTCAGAACAGTCATGCCTCTTTGTACAGGACCCTGTTCTTTACCCAGAACCCTCTCCGTTCTCCCCAGAGCTCGCTCGCCGCCACCTCCTGACGACTTTATGACTGACGACATTGACTCTTATCTCATCGCCATGGAGACCAGTGAATTAGCGGGTCCCTCCAATGCCCTTGCGCCCCGGTCCCCCTCGCCCAATCACACACTTACAACTCCGCCATCTGTAGCCATGCGCAGGCTAGAGAGAGGAGAGGAAGAGGAGGAGGAAGATACCGAGGACACTGAAAGACCTCCAAATAAAAAGGTGAGCTTTGTTGTCAAAGGGCTTGCTGTTACTTACACAACTCCTGGGATCAATGTAAAACTAACCCCTCTCCCCCTCTCTTTCTTCATTCCCGCTCAGTTCCGCTCGCTCTTTTTCGGGTCAGTCTGTCCCTCTGATTCTCAACTGACCAATCAGACGATCAAGAGCCAGGAAGTGCTGGCCAGTGACAGCGAGGACGACAACCAAGCATCATTGCCGTGACCTGGGGTGGTGGAGTTGAAGCCACGTGTGTTTGTGTGTGTGTGTGTGTGTTTTGGAGAAACCCATTTATAGAATCCCTGCGAAGAGATATGAAAAAAGGTTTGCATCTAATCTGAAGACTAATCACATTAGATGCAGAGTCTTACCCGTGGGATAATTTTTTTAGAATATGGATTTGAACAAATCCAGACCTTTCTAGTTCTAATGACCGTTGCAGCCTTGAGAAGAAAGTCTGCACTCAGTAGGTCCTCTGAGGGACAGTGATGGGACATTCAGACTTTTTATTGGACCATATCATCACACTGGGGGACTCTGGAATTATGAGGAAATGGACAAGTACTTCCTGTTTATGATGGCATGTCAATGATCAATGTACACAAGCTCTAGAATAAAAAAACACTTTTTTTTTCTCCCCGGAGTTTGAAAATATAAATTGTTTTATTTACATTTTTCTTTTCAAGTCTACACTTGGATGAGATGATTTATGGGTAATTTTAGTTGTTTGTAAAAACTTTTAGAATGTCGATTTCTTTCCTTGCTTGTTAAAAGTATGTCTCCATAGATGGAGTTGAGTTTCTTTTGGAACCAAATGTCTGTGAGCCACTGTTTCCAGGGAGGGGAACACTGCTGTGTAGCACCTGAAAACTCTTCCCCCTCGTCTGAGGCTTCCTCCTCTCCCTCTTTCTCTCTTTCTCTAACTCCTTCTCCCTCTTCTTCTGTAACTTCTCCTCCTCTTTCTCCCTCCTCTCCTGCTCCCTCCGTTTCCTCCTCCTCTCTCTGGAGCTCAGGTTCTCCTCTTCCTCCCCCCTGACCGTGCTCCCCTCACCTGTCCCGTCACTGAAGTCCTGGATCAGGATTTGGGGAATGGGGACTTTGTGCTCCCCTTTCTTCCTGTCCTGCCTTGGTTGCTCCCCTTTGAGCCTGCGGAAGAGACCAAATAGCCTGGGGGTGTCGGTCAGCCCTTTGTCAGATTTAGGCCCAGTCTGAGATGGGACAGTGTCCGGGTTGCTCCCTGTCACCCGTTTGGGTGATTCTGGGCGCTTTGGTACCTGAATGGGAGATGTGGGTTGTGGTTGATTGGACTGAATGAAGCCTATATTTGATTGATTGGATTGTGTGAAGGTGGGTTGTGATTGGTTGGGCTTAGTGAAGAGATCCTCAGAGAGCCTGCGGGTGAGCCTCCGAGAGCTGGAGGATTTGCAGAGCCGGAAGTCTCCGGAAGGGGTTGCCCACGGTCCATCACAGGGCGTAGTCCTTTGGGACGAGACATCAATTTGTGTGGACACCGAGTTGCCAGAGTCAGCCTTTGAGTCTGCAGGAGGGGGAGACTCACTCTGACTTTGTGACTTTGGGTTGTCAGGTATGTGAGGGAATTCACCTGTCAGTGATTTCCCCTGATGTAATGGTGGAAGGATGTCAGTTGAGGCTTTCTTTTCTTTCTCTCCTTCACTCTCCCTGACTTTCTGGGTCTCCTGATCTGGACGGATGGTGACTGGACTCTGGGGTTTTTCAGGAAGCTTCTGTTCTGATGAGTTCCTCTCCTCCGCAGGCTCAGTAGTGGATGTCAACTCTGGAGAAACCTGGCTCTGATTGGCTGGTATTGTGCTAGAGGGCTCTGTGTACTGTACCTCCGTCTTTGCTGTCTCTGTGCGTCTCTGAATGTCATGTGGAGACTCCATGGTCGTCTCTGTCCCTGTGTTTGTGTCAGTGGCTTTCTCCGTGCGCGTCTCAATCCCTATGTATACAGCTACACGTATCTCTGATTCTTTGTCCGTCTGTGTTTCTGCCTCAATCTGTGACCCCAACTCTGCCTCTACTCTTGTGTCTGCCTCTATGTGCATCGCTGACTCATTTTCTTCCTGCGTCTCTGGTTCTGTATGTGCCTCTAACGCCGTTTCTCTCTCTGCCTCAGATTTTTCATCTGTGTGTGTCTCCGTCCCTTTGTGTGACTGGATCTCTGTACGAGCCTGTATCTCCTTGTCGGTGTGTGTCTCTGTGCCAGTGCCTTTGTCTCTCTCGGTCAGTGAGCCCGTGTCTGTTTCTGCCTCCAAGTTTACATCTGCCTCTTGTTGTGTGTCTGTCTCCGTGTCTGTATTCACATCTGTTTGAGTCGCTGTCTCTTTTGACCCCATGTCCGTCTCGGTCTCTCCACTTTTATCTGTGTGTAGTCCTTTCTGTACCTCTGCCTCCATTTCCTCCTCTGTCTTGGCTTCTGCTCGTATCTGAATCTCTACATCTGTGTGGGTCTCTGTCACTCTTTCCTTCTCTGTCTTTGCTTCAATGTATGTCTTCAGGTCTGTGTCTGGAGCAGTTTCCTCCTCTGTGTATGTCTTCAGGTCTGTATCTGGAGCAGTTTCCTCCTCTGTGTATGTCTTCAGGTCTGTATCTGGAGCAGTTTCCTCCTCTGTGTCTGTCTTCAGGTCTGTGTCTGGAGCAGTTTCCTCCTCTGTGTCTGTCTTCAGGTCTGTGTCTGGAGCAGTTTCCTCCTCTGTGTATGTCTTCAGGTCTGTGTGTGGAGCAGTTTCCTCCTCTGTCATTGCTCCTGCACATGTCTCTGTCTCCTTGCTTGTCTCTGCCTCACCCTTCGTCTCTGTCACTATATGCACTGTGATGAAATTTGCACTCGCTGTTGACTGTTTGTTCAGTACTTCCTGTGTTTGCATGGTGTCTTTACTGTGGTCAGTTTCCTGTGTCTGGCTGTCACTGTGCTGCTCAGAGACTGGTGTCTGGCTGAGACCCCCCTGCTCCTCTCCCTGGCCCTGTGAGGTGACGCTGTGGTCCGAGGTGAGCTGATGCTGCTGGGAAGGTTCTCTGTCTGAATCTGGGGTCAGCTGGGTTTTCTGCCTTCTGTCCTCCTGTTCTATGGGTTCTTTGTGTTCAAACGGTTCTCTCGTTTCCACTGGGGCCCTGTCCTCTGTAGCTGGACATGGAACACCCGGAGCCCTCACTGGACTACCATCCATCTCACTTCTTCTCCTCAGATTCCCTCCCTTGCTTCTCTCCTCCCACACCTCCTCTGAAACCTTCCTCACCCCTCTGCCTTCTCTCTCCCACTCCCCAATGTCTGTCCTACTCCCTCTTATCCACTTCTTGCGGAGGAGCGAGGGAGAGAGAGAGAGGAGGGAGGGCGAGCGAATCAGAGGGAGGGACAGGTTCCCTTTCTCCCTCTCCTTCCTGTTCCTCTCCTCCTCCCTCTCTCGAACCCTCGCCCACGCCATCCGATATCCGTGGCAACGACCCCGGGGATCAAAGGTGGAGGCGGGCCGTTCCATTCTCCACTTCTCCAGCTCTCTCTCCGTCTGCCTCTCCAGATCCTTACTCGACAGGGGAACAGAACACACCTACAGTGGGGAGAACAAGTATTTGATAACCTGCAAAATCGGCAGTGTTTCCTACTTACAAAGCATGTAGAAGTCTGTAATTTTTATCACAGGGACACTTCAACTGTGAGAGACGGAATCTAAAACAAAATCCAGAAAATCACATTGTATGATTTTTAAGTAATTAATTAGCATTTTATTGCATGACATAAGTATTTGATACATCAGAAAAGCAGAACTTAATATTTGGTACAGAAACCTTTGTTTGCAATTACAGAGATCATACATTTCCTGTAGTTCTTGACCAGGTTTGCACACACTGCAGCAGGGATATTGGCCCACTCCTCCATACAGACCTTCTCCAGATCCTTCAGGTTTCGGGGCTGTTGCTGGGCAATACGGACTTTCAGCTCCCTCCAAAGATGTTCTATTGGGTTCAGGTCTGGAGACTGGCGAGACCACTCCAGGACCTTGAGATGCTTCTTACGGAGCCACTCATTAGTTGCCCTGGCTGTGTGTTTCGGGTCGTTGTCATGCTGGAAGACCCAGCCACGACCCATCTTCAATGCTCTTACTGAGGGAAGGAGGTTGTTGGCCAAGATCTCGCGATACATGGCCCCATCCATCCTCCCCTCAATACGGTGCAGTCGTCCTGTCCCCTTTGCAGAAAAACATCCCCAAAGAATGATGTTTCCACCTCCATGCTTGACGGTTGGGATGGTGTTCTTGGGGTTGTACTCATCCTTCTTCTTCCTCCAAACACGGCGAGTGGAGTTTACAACAAAAAGCTCTATTTTTGTCTCATCAGACCACATGACCTTCTTCCATTCCTCCTCTGGATCATCCAGATGGTCATTGGCAAACTTCATACGGGCCTGGACATGCGTGGGCTTGAGCAGGGGGACCTTGCGTGCGCTGCAGGATTTTAATCCATGACGGCGTAGTGTGTTACTAATGGTTTTCTTTGAGACTGTGGTCCCAGCTCTCTTCAGGTCATTGACCATGTCCTGCCATGTAGTTATTGGCTGATCCCTCACCTTCCTCATAATCATTGATGCCCCACGAGGTGAGATCTTGCATGGAGCCCCAGACCGAGGGTGATTGACCGTCATCTTGAACTTCTTCCATTTTCTAATAATTGCGCCAACAGTTGTTGCCTTCTCACCAAGCTGCTTGCTTATTGTCCTGTAGCCCATCCCAGCCTTGTGCAGGTCTACAATTATAACCCTGATGTCCTTACACAGCTCTCTGGTCTTGGCCATTGTGAAGAGGTTAGAGTCTGTTTGATTGAGTGTGTGGACAGGTGTCTTTTATACAGGTAACGAGTTCAAACAGGTGCAGTTAATACAGGTAATGAGTGAAGAACAGGAGGGCTTCTTAAAGAAAAACGAACAGGTCTGTGAGAGCTGGAATTCTTACTGGTTGATAGGTGATCAAATACTTATGTCATGCAAAAAAAAATGCAAATTAATTACTTTATCATACAATGTGATTTTCTGGATTTTTGTTTTAGAATCCATCTCTCACAGTTGAATTGTACCTATGATTTAAAAAGATTACAGACCTATACATGCTTTGTAAGTAGGAAAACCTGCAAAATCGTCAGTGTATCAAATACTTGTTCTCCCCACTGTAGGTGGGGGTGAAAGGGAGATACGAGGGGAGGTGGTAAAAGTGGGGGTTTATCTGCTATGACACAGGTGTGTGTATTTATATACATGGTAAGATAGTTCAAGTGTCTGACCTCTGCAATGAAGTTATCGTCCTCCTGCTGCACCTGCTCCCTCACACCCCTCAGCCTCTCCAGAGTCTCCATCTGGCCCTCGCACGCCTCCCTCTGCTCCACCCGGCCCAGAGCCCTGCGCACCAACACCACCGCCACCTGGAACAACACACGCACTCCTGATGGAGGGGGGATAAAAACAACAAGGAGGGAAACAGAGGAATCAAATCTCCTCTTAGAGAGATTCTTTCAATCTTGTGTGGATGGAAGGGCCAAGAAATAAGAATAGGTAGATTAGATAGAGGATTGACAGAATGCATAAATATGACCATAGATGATGGATTGAAGAAGTCCCTTATTCAGGTACAGACCGTAGCAGAAGAACAGGTCCCAGACCCTGAGCAAGGTGTTAAAGGGTAGGTGGCGTGTGAACAGGCACATCAACCAATCGGTGGCGAACATCAGAGGCTCCACGCCGTGTCTCTGCAGGTGCTTGTGAGCCGCGGGACACGTCCTCTTCAGCACCCTGGTCAGCATGGCTGCGTCAAAGAGAACCCCCTCCTAACGACAACATTAGAGGGAAAAGTGTCCGGAGTGCTGCTATTCAGCTATGTTACAACATCCAAACCCTTTACTGATGACAAATATATGCACGTTACACTGTTGAGCACGCTGTATCACAAATTGATCATGTGTAGTAAAGTAACAGTGTGTAGAGCCATCATCTTTACCAGAAGGGGACTGTAGTAGCCAGGGAGGTACTGTTCACTGATCTGCACCAGACACCAGAATGCCTGCTATAGGAGGGGAAAGCAAAGGTATTAAGAGAGATGGAAGGTCCAGTCCTTTCAACGTGGTAATGATGAAGGATCACTGGTGATAAGATGGTGATTGTAACAGTACCTCAGTAGGCATGTTCATCAGCAGTACAGCTGCTACAGGTCCCTGGGCCTGGCAGTAGCCCTCCTCAGGCTTCAGCTGAGTGAAGGCCTTCAGCACCCGGAACAGACCACGCTGTCTGCCCACACAAACAGCACAACACTCTGATGCATCGAACATTGACAGGGTAACACTCTAGATAATATGTATACAAAACTACAAGAAGGAGAGATGGAGAAAGATGTGTTTAGTATGTCATCATTGAACATGTAGTATTATGAGGCTCTGTTACCCATGGCCGTCTCTGGAGAGGAACATCTCATGGAAGGGGAACTGGCGGTCTAAGTCTCTCTCTATAACGTCCACCCAGCTCTGGAGTGCGGGTCTGGAGTCCAGAGTCTGATAGAGGGGGAGAGATTTACCTGATGACTAGGTTTTACTCTGCTATATTTTTAGATTTACAGTAAGTATATCATGCAAATGGAACAGTAAGGGTCTAATTGTTGGTTCTATCTGTAGAGGTGGTTGCTCTCTTACCTGATAGAGGTCCTTGTTGTGGAGCATTCTGTCTGTGGCGCCACACAGCAGTGGCCAACATTTAGCCCTGAGGGATGCTGGGATGCCTTTCTGACACTGCTCTTTGACCTGAGAGACGGGTGGAGGGTGTGTAACGGTCATGCCAGAGTAAACACCTGGGTCTGGTGTTCCAGAAAATATTACATTTAAAAGGCAGAGTACACACCTTGCTGGAATTTTTTAGTAAGACACGATCCCATTGGCTTATGATGTTGATCCACTTGGCCTCTCTCTGTCTAACGAGCTCAGGGG
This sequence comes from Oncorhynchus keta, assembly GCF_023373465.1. NCBI lineage: Eukaryota > Metazoa > Chordata > Actinopteri > Salmoniformes > Salmonidae > Oncorhynchus > Oncorhynchus keta. Next base: position 54,239,605 of record NC_068424.1, on the reverse strand, counting down.
ACGGGCCTTCACTCCTAACCAACATATCATCAGCAGAATACGGTGAACACTTTAAACAAAGCTGTCATAACATTTCCAAGGCAGTATATTTCTCGGGTAGGTAACAAACTCCTCACTATGGCTCGCTCTATTCTGTTTCTGTGGACAAAATTATCTGCACATTTCCTGAGATGAGTCAACTGCACCTTCAGTTCTTGTCACAGAGAACGAAAACACCATAAACACCCACAGGAAACAGGAAAACCACAAGGTGGCGGTGCGACTGTCTCCATGGCAACGGGTCAGGATGTTCAACGACACAGAGTGAGTGAGAGTGTGTAGGAGGTGATCGTTATATTGGTGTTCTGATTCTACCTGGGTCAAGACCCATTTGTACTTGCATCTATTGAAAAACAATTCTGTCTGATGCTGAACGGTCATCTTTCCTGCCATAACTGTGTTTTACATTCAGTTGCAAGCTATAGGATGTCTTTAGTGGATTTTATTCACCAGAAATGCATTCTCTCTGTTTGTTTCTCTTATCGTAACTAATAAAAAAAAAAAATTAAAACAGAGAGAGATTGGTAAAAAAAAAGAAAATTCAGTGCTGCTGAGCCAGAAGCTCTGTGTAGTACTGACCCAGCAGTGGATCCATTCCCCAGGATGAAGCCGAAGCGGTCTGTCTCTGTGGCTGGAGCTCCAACACTGACTTCTGACCCCCTGTCAGAACCAGAACTGTCCTCTCCGCTGGGGGGCGTCTGGGTCGGGGTGGACGCACTCAGCATCTTACCCTACAGAACAAAGAGAGGAGAGACAATGGTCTCCGTTACAATATAGTGCACACGTGTGTGTATGTCTGTACTGTTTGTGTTCAGAATGAAAGCAAGTACAAGTGTGACACAATACTCATCCTGTATATTAGAAATTAGGATGCTTAAAACCTTTTACAATCTAGGCTACATACATGCATATCGTTGAAGTCGGAAGTTTACATACACCTTAGCCAAATACATTTAAACTCAGTTTTTCACAATTCTTGTTATCCTCATAAAAATGCCCCGTCTTTGGTCAGTTAGGATCACCACTTTATTTTAAGAATGTGAAATGTCAGAATAATAGTAGAGAGAATGATTTATGTCAGCTTTAATTTCTTCCATCACATTCCCAGAGAGTCAGAAGTTTACATACATTCAATTAGCATTTGGTAGCATTGACTTTAAATTGTTTAACTTGGGTCAAATGTTTCAGGTAGTTTTTTTTTTTTCAGGTAATTTTCTGTCCTCATGATGCCATTTATTTTGTGAAGTGCACCGGTCCCTCCGACAGCAAAGCACCACCACAACATGATGCTGCCACCCCCGTGCTTCACGGTTGGGATGGTGTTCTTCGGCTTGCAAGCCTCCCCCTTTTTCCTCCAAACATAACGATGGTCATTATGGACAAACAGTTCTATTTTTGTTTCATCAGACCAGAGGACATTACTCCAAAATGTACGATCTTTGTCCCCATGGGCAGTTGCAAAACGTAGTCTGGCTTTTTATGACGGTTTTGGAGCAGTGGCTTCTTCCTTGCTGAGTGGCCTTTCGGGTTATGTTGATATAGGACTCGTTTTACTGTGCATACTTTTGTACCTGTTTCCTCCAGCATCTTCACAAGGTCCTTCGCTGTTGTTCTGAGATTGATTTGCACTTTTCGCACCAAAGTACGTTCATCTCTAGGAGACAGAACGCGTCTCCTTCCAGAGCGGTATGACGGCTGCGTGGTCCCATGGTGTTTATACATGCATACTATTGTTTGTACAGATGAACGTGGTATCTTCAGGCATTTGTAAATTGCTCCCAAGGATGAACCAGACTTGTGGAGGTCTACAAAAACAATTCTGAGTTCTTGGCTGATTTCTTTTGATTTTCCCATGATGTCAAGCAAAGAGGCACTGAGTTTGAAGGTAGGCTTTGAAATACATCCACAGGTACACCTCCAATTGACTCAAATGGTGTCAATTAGCCTTTCAGAAGCTTCTAAAGCCATGACAATGTTCTGGAATTTCCAAGCTGTTTAAAAGGCACAGTCAACTTAGTGTATGTAAACTTCTGACCCATTGGAATTGTGATACAGTGAATAATAAGTGAAATAATCTGTCTACAAACAATTGTTGGAAAACTTATTTGTGCCATCCACAAAGTAGATGTCCTAACTGACTTGCCAAACTGTAGTTTGTTATTAACAAGACATTTATGAAGTGGTTGAAAAACGAGTTTAAATGACTCCAACCTAAGTGTATGTAAACTACCGACTTCAACTGTACATACATATATATACACATAGTGTAGTGCTACAGAATCTAGCCACAGCATCAGCAGATGAAGTTGTTTCATTTGAAGCAGAAGTGATACCCTATTTACTCCCTGCCATGCCATCAACCGTGACTAACCACACCTGGTAGTTATAAAGTAGTAATGATGTAAAACTATGTAAAATCAAATACCTTTGAGTTCTCTCTCCTCTTTGATCACTGGATGGGATGCTTGCTGGAGAGAAGTGTTTGGTTAGAACGAGATTGGAGAGGACGCGAGAAACTTCCGCTATTAATGCTGTCACTTGCTCTCTCTATCACACACACATAGGAAGTCGTTACAATAATGCGCGTGTGCGAATTACGGTGTAATAGCATGTTATAGGAGGGTGATGTTGTGTAAGGAATAAGAAATGAAGTGAACCTTTGCCACATTTAAAATGGCGACAACGTCTACCCAGACCTATGCTGCTGTTTCCCACCAGTTCTCTATGTTCCTCTGGAAGCGACAGTGCCAGAGCATAGTAATAGGAAGCCGAGGATTTCCGAATGCTTCGGAGCTTTCACCAAAGTGTGCCAAAAAAACTGTTCAATCTTCAGAGCTTTATCATTATCTGTTCAAAATGCACATGAGTGACATCTGCTGGTCAGCAATACATAGACGCATGTGATTATTAGATGAAGATTTTTCCTCCGTTGTTTTCTTCAAACCCCTGTGGCGCAGCGGTAAATCGTTGGCTTTAGTAGCCTATAATCATTTGGAATACCAGATTTGCATCTTACATCATTCTCCCTTTTTTTGCCTTCAAGTTTACTCTTTTTCAAAAACGATATCTAATGCATGATTTAGGGTGCACAGACGCCTATACTATACTACATACAACAAATTATTTGAACAACAGTGCAGAAATTGTGGTTTCACATAAAACTAAAACAAATGTACCTTCAATGGGTTTCGACCTCCTACCCTCATGTCCCTGAATATGCCAGTATTCCCTACTCAACCTGCTAAGCCAGGGGTTCCCAAACCTTTTCACTCAGGCCACACTTCCAGCATTGGGGAACATTCTGCACACCACACTTTTTGTATGGTTACTTCTACACATTTTGTCATGGGGTGCAGAGAAAATGTTGCAGTTTTTTTCTTGCAATTGTATATATTTTGCCATGTCTAATGTGTATTCATGTGATATAAGTGACTCAAACATAACAATCTTTGGGCTTAAAAACCTAGCTGAAATACATTACCAGTCATGGGCTAGTTGATCTGGACATTTCTGGTAAGTTATAAATAGCTCTAAGGTATGCAATGACTGACATGACAAGAGGAAAACTGATTATTCACTACCCAATTTCAAAATTGCGCCTTGTGCATTCTACTATTACAACTTTCAAGAGTAAGTTGAAAGCCGGACTGAGTTCCTAAAAAAATAAAATGTTCTTTAAAAAAAAATCATGGGCTGGCGTGGTTACACGTGGTCTGTGGTGTTGAGGCTAGTTGGGCATACTGCCAAATTGTCAAAAACTGTTGGAGGTGGCTCATGGTAGAGAAATTAATATTCATTCTCTGGCAACAGCTCTGGTGGACATTCCTGCAGTCAGCATGCCAATTGTGGTGTAACATTTTGTTGAGTGACATTTAAGAGTTACCTTTTATTGTCCCCACGGCGAATTCAGTGGGATTTTGCGACACCCTGTTTGAAAAAGCACGTGATCAAACGAAGCTTTGGACGGGTGACAGAGATGATCTCGCGAATGAGAGAAAGATGGCGGAAGTGGATGCTGAGTTCGAATTAAGCAGCGCGTTGAGCAAATTTGGTGAAGATGAATGTTCTGATTGGACAACAGTAGTATCGAAAACTGGAACAAAAAGGAAATAGTCTAAAATTGGAGTGGAGGATACGTGTGTAAATGATAATGAATTTCTTTTTGTTGGGATGCGTTTGTTGAGTAAGGATCCATATGTGGGAAACCCATTTGAGGTGTCAAAAATGGTGAAGTATGCGCTTGGGAAAGTGTCTGTCACAGTGGCCAGGAGTGGTCTTATTTTGATTAATTGTATTTCTGAAGAGAAATACAAGATTGCAGTGGGCCTTAAAAGAATGCAGAGAACAAAAGTTTTGTGTTCTGAACTTCGGAGTGGAGTACCCGTCAAAGGAGTCATCACAGGGGTGACGACAGATGTTCAAGTTGAATTCCTGAAGATAATTCCTGGTGTGGTTGTGGCCCGGCGTCTGACCCACTGGGTGAATGGAGTAAAAGAAGAAAGTCTGTCGGTCCTGTTGTTTTTTGATAAAGAGCAAATACCTACGCAGCTTGGTTATGTAAGATACGCTGTATGAGCTTTCGTCCCCAGACCACTGCAGTGTAAGAATTGTAAAGGATTTTGCCATGTTTCAAGTGTGTGCAGACGAACAGAGTATATTGAAGAACAGTGGGTAGAAAGGATGACTGTGTTGCAATCGTTGTTTGGATCAGGATACTGAGGTCCTGGAGTGCCCTGTAAGGGTGAAGGAAATTGAGGTGGCAAAAGTTTGAGCGGTAAATCGAATGACCTATGTTGAGGCGATTATAAGAACTGAGAAAACAAGTGATGCTAGTGAAGAGATGCTAGTGGATACACCCCAGCCTGTAGTAAATGTTTGCTGCCAGACAAAAGTGTGTTAAAAAGATGGATTTTTGTTGCATTCATTGCCACTGTTATAATCTGTACAGCACAAGTCTTAAAGAAGTCAAAGAAACGGGACATTATTGTGGCTGCGGCAGAAAAGTTTTTGATTTTACATCTGAAGACTTGCAAGGGGTACTGACACCGAAAGACCCGCCCTCCTAGTTTCCCCTTGAGCCTGTGTAGGGATCTGATCTGTTTTATTTATTTATTTTTAACTGAAAAGTTATCTGATTTAGTACATTTTTTGGTTGTATTTTGGTAGTTCTGTTTTTTGGGGGGAATCCTGTTTCCATCACCGCATAGTAGATGGCGGGATGTACATAACATTGTGTGATTGACAATATACCATAGAAGAAGAAGCAGCAGCTTTGCAAGTCACTTCTGATAAAGTGACATGTCTCAGCACACTGCTTCGCTGCTTACAAATTTGATGCATGCATGGCAACTCCTGTATCAAATGTAATGCCTTGACCACACCTACAGTGCTTTTGCGCAAAATGGTAATCAGAATCATCTGGATATACAGTACCAAGTCAAAAGTTTGGACACACCTACTCATTCAAGGGATTTTCTTTATTTTTACTATTTTCTACATTGTATAATAATAATGAAGACATCAAAACTAGGGAAAAAAACATATGGAATCATGTAGTAACCAAAAAAAAGTGTTAAACAAATCAAATAAAAAAATATATTAGTAGCCACCCTTTGCCTTAATGACAGCATTGCACACTCATTGGCATTCTCTCAACCAGCATCACCTGGAATGCTTTCCCAACAGTCTTGAAGGAGTTCCCACATATGCTGAGCACTTGTTGGCTGCTTTTCCTTCCCTCTGTGGTCCAATTCTTCACAAACCATCTCAATTGGTTTGAGGTCGGGTGATTGTGGAGGCCAGGTTATCTGCTGCAGCACTCCATCACTCTCCTTCTTTGTCAAATAGCCCTTGCACAGCCTGAAGGTGTGTTGGGTCATTGTCCTGTTGAATAACAAATGATAGAGGGACTAAGTGCAAATCAGATGGGATGGTGTAATGCTGCAGAATGCTGGTTAAGTGTACCTTCAATTCTAAATAAATCACTGGCTGTGTCACCAGCAAAGCACCCCCACACCATCACACCTCCTCCTCCATGCTTCACTGTGGGAACCACACATGCGGAGATCATCCTTTAACCTACTGTGCGTCTCACAAAGACACATGCGGTTGAAACCAAAAATCTCAAATATGGACTCATTCGACTAAAAGGACAAATTTCCACCGATCTAATGTCCATTGCTCGTGTTTCTTGGCCCAAGCAAGTCTCTTCTTATTGGTGTCCTTTAGTAGTGGTTTCTTTGCAGCAATTCGACAATGAAGGCCTGATTCACGCAGTCTCCTCTGAACAGTTGATGTTGAGATGTGTCTGTTACTTGAACTCTGTGAAGCATTTATTTGGGGAACAATCTGAGGTGCAGTTAACTCTAATGAACTTATCCTCTGCAGCAGAGTTAACTCTGGGAATTTCTAACCTGTGTTGGTCCTCATGAGAGCCAGTTTTATAATAGCGCTTGATGGTTTTTGTGATTGCACTTGAAGAAACTTTTGAAGTTCTTGAAATTATCCGCATTGACCGACCTTCATGTCTTAGTGTATTGATGGACTGTCATCAAAACGAACCAATAATATAATTAATTAAAATGCCTTTATATGTATGGCATGTTACATTTACATTTACATTTAAGTCATTTAGCAGACGCTCTTATCCAGAGCGACTTACAAATTGGTGCATTCACCTTATGACATCCAGTGGAACAGCCACTTTACAATAGTGCATCTAAATCTTTTAAGGGGGGTGAGAAGGATTACTTTATCCTATCCTAGGTATTCCTTAAAGAGGTGGGGTTTCAGGTGTCTCCGGAAGGTGGTGATTGACTCCGCTGTCCTGGCGTCGTGAGGGAGTTTGTTCCACCATTGGGGGCCAGAGCAGCGAACAGTTTTGACTGGGCTGAGCGGGAACTGTACTTCCTCAGTGGTAGGGAGGCGAGCAGGCCAGAGGTGGATGAACGCAGTGCCCTTGTTTGGGTGTAGGGCCTGATCAGAGCCTGGAGGTACTGAGGTGCCGTTCCCCTCACAGCTCCGTAGGCAAGCACCATGGTCTTGTAGCGGATGCGAGCTTCAACTGGAAGCCAGTGGAGAGAGCGGAGGAGCGGGGTGACGTGAGAGAACTTGGGAAGGTTGAACACCAGACGGGCTGCGGCGTTCTGGATGAGTTGTAGGGGTTTAATGGCACAGGCAGGGAGCCCAGCCAACAGCGAGTTGCAGTAATCCAGACGGGAGATGACAAGTGCCTGGATTAGGACCTGCGCCGCTTCCTGTGTGAGGCAGGGTCGTACTCTGCGGATGTTGTAGAGCATGAACCTACAGGAACGGGCCACCGCCTTGATGTTAGTTGAGAACGACAGGGTGTTGTCCAGGATCACGCCAAGGTTCTTAGCGCTCTGGGAGGATGGAAACAAAGTTTAAAAACTCAGACGCGTTTCGGCTGCATGGTCTTCGTTAAGTAGTACAAAGAAATGATAATACAATGTCCTCTTTTGAGCAGCTTTTTCCAATCAGCCCTGATTTGAAGAGGGAGTGGTTACAGAATATAATTTCTCTTCGCTTATTTGAGCTGTTCTTGCCATAATATGAACTTTGTCTTTTAACAAATAGGGCTAACTAATGTATACCACCCCTACCTTGTCGCAACACACCTGATTGGCTCAAACGCATTAAGAATGAAAGAAATTCCACAATTTAACTTTTAGCAAGGTTAATTGAAATGCATTCCAGGTGAATACCTCATGAAGCTGGTTGAGAGAATGCCAAGAGTGTGCAAAGCTGTCATCAAGGCAAAGGGTGGCTAAATATAAAATATGTTTTTATTTGTTTAACACTTTCTTGGTTTCTACATGATTCCATATGTGTTATTTCCATGTGTTATTTTCCATGTAAATCTTGGTGGGGAAAACCCCCCAAAAAATGGGATGCATGCCAGCAAATCCACTACATAACAAAACACTAAACAATACATGAATTGCACTATAACGGTGACAAACGGTGCCCACAAACTGTTAGGGCCTACATAAAGCTGTCCCAACACCATACCAATGCTACACCTGCTATCAGCGGAGCCTTGTCTGGCAGCGAAAAAAGTTAATTCGGCCTCATCTACTGCCTTTAAAATAAACATAGCTGATGTGGCTGACTTGTTTCAACAAATGTGGTTGCTACTGACAATTGAGATGTAAAAACTATGGCATAAGGGGACAACAAGTGGATGAGAGGCAATCCATAATTTCGATTAAGACAATGAGCGAGCGACGACGGACGTAGTCAATATAACTATTTGTTCAGCACTTTTGAAATGTACAGCAACAGAATTCAGAACATGGGCCGATCTTACAGTGTACTCCCTGTACACCAAGTCAGAACCATAGGATAAGTAAAGGGGGCATATAAGCATATAAGCAGACAATGAAAGCTCTTACAATATTCAATGATTACATTTCTCTAAAACAGGTTATAGGCTACATGTGCACCACCAAGTTAGAACAGCAGGCAAAATTATGAGGTGAAAATAGACCAAATTATTAGGGTCAGGCACATTGAACACCATTTCGGTCTTTGTGTGTCAAAAAAGATACAAAAGAAATACCACTATTTGACTTGTTAAATAAGATTCTAATTTGACTGGTCAAATAACACAGTTCTATTATAGAATGCTGTGTGTGCTGAATTTGCACGTGCAAACCAAGCGCCACCACTACTATCAGTAGCACTGTCAAAGCTGTACAAAAAAAAGTCTGCAAACAAGCAAACACCGGCCACAAACGATGTGTTTACAATACAGCGTTGGTGAAAATAGACCAAATTATGAGAGTGAGGCACATGGGCTACTAACAGCTTACTACACAACATATACTTAGTATTACTTTCTTAGCTACAGTATACATATCTCCCTGGCATATTACATATGCAGCAGCATACAAGACATTTTTGGACTCACCTTGCTCGCTTAAACAGGAAGGTGGCATGATGGTCCTGTGTTGGCATATTTTGCCATCAAACTTTTTCATCAAAGTCTCGCATTCTCTAGATTTATGGTGGGAACTCGAAAAAAAACATACGGTCACTCACCGAGGTAAAGACAGTTTCAAGTTGGATATTCAAAGGATACTCGCGCTTTCAAACCTTAATAGCTTTCAAACCACTTGAGCCACAGACTCCAAATAAGTTTCATGATGTTGGAAAAATTCCCACAACATTGCACAGGTCTTATTTTCACGATTTGGACGTTAATTTGCTTTCCAAAGCTAATAAACATGTGGACATGTGAGTAGCTTACTGTGTTCCTAGTTTAATTAGTTATAGAGCGTAAACAAAGTACAAACGTATCTTACATTCAAATTTCAATAGCTCCTTGGTCATGTGACCTAGTGACTTCAAACAAGGTTCAGAATGTCCACTGACTACCCTTCTATATTGCACACCCTTTAGTTTGTCAATATTCATGTCACAAGATTTGACCTGAATTTTTCAAAATGTAAAGACTAAATAGCTCCTTGGTCGTGAGACCGAGTGACATCAAACAAGGTTCAGAATGTCCACTGAGTGGGCTTGCATATTGCACACCCTTTAGTTTGTCCATTTTCATCTCACACGGTTTACATTAATTTTTCCAAATGTAAAACTTCAATAGCACCTGGGTCATGTGACCTAATGACTTCAAACAAGGTTCAGAATGTCCACTCCGTGGGCCTCTACATTTCACACCCTTTAGTTTATCCATTTTCATTTCACAAGATTTAAAAAGAAAAATCAAAATGTGGAATTTCAATAGCTCCTTGGTCATGTGACCTGCTGAATTCAAACAAGGTTCAGAATGTCCACTGACTATACCTTCATATCGCACACTCTGATGTTTGTCTACTTTCATCTCATGCTATTAGACTTAAATCTGTAAGCTTTGCAGGCCTTCATTTTACATGGGTGTTAAAAATGTCCACAAATAATCCATCCTCACAATAACTATCTTTCACATGGACACTGAAAAGATCTACAAATGGCTGTATGTGGTATGGATCAAGGAGAGGAGAGGTGTTCATACAGAGGTGCTTAAAGGAAGGTGCACAGGTAGGCCTCGTGAAAAACAGTGTTTCATATGCTCTTTTTAATCACAGTAATATGCAGTGATTTGTCAGTCACAGTGAGCTTGATAACGTGAAATAATCCTTTTCATAGCATCACTTTCATATACTGTACATTAAGACAAATCCTTCTACGTTGAGTATTAGAACGCAGTTTATGTAACCTGATAATGACTTGATATTTGAGTGCATTCACAACAAGCCACCTGCAGACAACTTACAAAATGCAATAGTGCATTTGAGGGTTCGTTTTTCTGATGAAAATAGTTATTTGATGCATGGCCTACTATTTCTAACTGGGAAAATACATTTGTACGTCTTTTGTGAGTAAAATCCTTTTTCCAAAATTGATTTAGGTACATTTTTGCGAAGACCCTGCTGGACAGAAAGAGACGGAGGAATCGGAACACGCTGCATTCAAATTCATGTCTTAGTTATTCCATTGTACTGGATCTAATACATATTATCATTTTACACACATTCATAAGTGTAATACTCTTTTATGACATACTGTGATAAACACTCCTGGCTGCTGGCTCTGTCACTTTCAGACATACGTAGAGCAGACTTGAACCACAGGGGTTCTCTGGAAAGAGATAGTAATCCAAAAGGCACAGACACACCCCTTGACTTTCAATTGGCACCGTTGACCTATATGTATTCTCTCCTGATTGGCTCTGTGGTGCACAGTCTGGCAGTCTGACTAAAGTCTGGCAGTCTGACTAAAGTCTGGCAGTCTGACTAAAGTCTGGCAGTCTGACTAAAGTCTGGCAGTCTGACTAAAGTCTGGCAGTCTGACAAATATTTCCGAACACTTCGGATCCTTTTCTTGGACAGTTAGAAGACACAATGCATCAATGCAACAACAAAAAATGTATTACTAATTACTGTCCATGAGTAACCTCAACCTTACTATCTATGGGTGTTTGTGCCAATAAAGTGCCAACTCAATTCTACCACTGACTAGTCTCTCATGCCCCTATGAATGGGGACACAGGGCAATAGTTTTTAATCTAACAAGACCTTTTTACTGGAGTACACCAACCCCTAATTGGGGCTCTTTTCTTGACACATAGTAGCTGTTTACCAGATAAGAAGTCAAGAAGATCAAAAAGTAGATTGTTGTAAGGGTGTATTACATCCTGTGCTGGCCTCATTGCCATATCCATTCTGGATTCTTAGTGGTAAAATCTTAGCTGAAAAATGTCTGTATGTATGTGTATACATTTTCCGCCAAGACAGAACTGCCAAAGGGGGTGGAGTTGCAATCTACTGCAGAGACAGCCTGCAGAGTTCTGTCATGCTATCCAGGTTTGTGCAAAAACAGTTAGAGCTTCGACTTTTAAAAAATCCACCTTTCCAGAAATAAGTCTCTCACTGTTGCCGCTTGTTATAGACCCCCCTCAGCCCCCAGCTGTGCCCTGGACACCATATGTGAATTAATTGCCCCCCATTTATCTTTAGAGATTGTACTGTTAGGTGACCTAAACTGGGATATGCTTAACACCCCTGCCGTCCTACAATCTCAGCTACATGCCCTCAATCTCACACAAATGATCATGGAACCTACCAGGTACAACCTCAAATCTGTAAACTCGGGCACCCTCATAGATATCATCCTGACCAATCTGTCCTCTAAATACACCTCTGCTGTCTTCAACCAGGATCTCAGCGATCACTGCCTCATTTCCTGCGTCTGTAATGGGTCCGCGGTCAAACGACCACACCTCATCACAGTCAAACGCTCCCTAAAACACTTTAGCGAGCAGGCCTTTCTTATCAACCTGGCCCGGGTATCCTGGAAAGATATTGACCTCATTCCGTCAGTAGAGGATGCCTAGTTATTCTTTAAAAGTGCCTTCCTCACCATCTTAAATAAGCATGCCCCATTCAAAAAATGTAGAACCAGGAACAGATATAGCCCTTGGTTCACTCCAGACCTGACTGCCCTCGACCAACACAAAAACATCCTGTGGCGTACTGCATTAGCATTGAACAGCCCCCGCGATATGCAACTTTTCAGGGAAGTTAGGAACCAATATACACAGGCAGTTAGGAAAGCAAAGACTAGCTTTTTCAAACAGAATTTTGCATCCTGTAGCACAAACTCCCAAAAGTTCTGGGACAGTATAAAGTCCATGGAGAATAAGAGCACCTCCTCCCAGCTGCCCACTGCACTGAGGCTATGAAACACTGTCACCACCGATAAATCTACGATTATCGTGAATATCAATAAGCATTTTTCTACGGCTGGCCTTGCTTTCCTGGCTACCCCTACCCCGGTCAACAGCTCTGAACCCCTGACAGCAACTTGCCCAAGCCTCCGCCATTTCTCCTTCACCCAAATCCAGATAGCTGATGTTCTGAAAGAGCTGCAAAATCTGGACCCCTACAAATCAGCCAGGCTCGACAATCTGGACCCTCTCTTTCTAAAATTATCCACCGCAATTGTTGCAACCCCTATTACTAGCCTGTTCAACCTCTCTTTCGTATCGTCTGAGATCCCCAAAGACTGGAAAGCTGCTCCGGTCATCCCCCTCTTCAAAGGGGGAGAAACTTTGGACCCAAATTGTTACAGACCTATATCTATCCTACCCTGCCTTTCTAAGGTCTTCGAAAGCCAAGTTAACAAAAAGATCACAGACCATTTCGAATCCCACCGTACCCTCTCCGCTATGAAATTCTCAGATAGAGTTTAGTGTGTCAAATGGGAGGGCCTGTTGTCCGAACCTCTGCCAGTCTCTATGGGGGTGCTACAGGGTTCAATTCTCGGGCCGACTCTTTTCTCTGTATACATCAATGATTTCGCTCTTGCGGCTGGTGATTCTCTGATCCACCTCTACGCAGACGACACCATTCTGTATACGTCTGGCCCTTCTTTGGACACTGTGTTAACTAACCTCCAGATGAGCTTCAATGCCATTACAACTCTCCTTCCGTGGCCTCCAACTGCTCTTAAATGCAAGTAAAACTACATGCCTGTTCTTCAACCGATCACTGCCCGCATCTGCTCACCCGCCGAGCATCACTACTCTGGACGGTTCTGACTTAGAATATGTGGACAACTACAAATACCTAGGTGTCTGGCTAGACTGTAAACTCTCCTTCTAGACTCATATTAAGCATCTCCAATCCAAAATGAAATCGAGAATCGGCTTCCTATTTCGCAACAAAGTATCCTTCACTCATGCTGCCAAACATACCCTCGTAAAACTGACTATCCTACCAATTCTTGACTTTGGGCGATATCATTTACAAAATAGCCTCCAACACTCTACTCAGCAAATTGGATGCAGTCTATCACCCACCCGTAGAACGCGCTCCAGCAGGTATATTTCACTGGTCACCCCCAAAGCCAATTCCTCCTTTGGCCGCCTTTCCTTACAGTTCTCTGCTGCCAATGACTGGAACGAATAGCAAAAATCACTGAAGCTGGAGATCTCCCTCACTTTCTTTGAGCAACAGCTATCAGAGCAGCGTACAGATCATTGCACCTGTACGTAGCCCATCTGTAAATAGCCGATCCAACTACCTCATCCCCATATTGTAATTTATTTATATATATATATATATTATATATATTTATATATATATATATGTTTTTTTTCTCTTTTTTTTCTTCTTTTTTTTCTCCTTTGCATCATAGTATCTCTACTTTTTGATTTATTTGTTTTTATTTCACCTTTATTTAACCAGGTAGGCTAGTTGAGAACAAGTTCTCATTTGCAACTGCTACCTGGCCAAGATAAAGCATAGCAGTGTGAACAGACAACACAGAGTTACACATGGAGTAAACAGATTAACAAGTCAATAACACAGTAGAAAAAAAGGGGGAGTCTATATACAATGTGTGCAAAAGGCATGAGGAGGTAGGCGAATAATTACAATATTGCAGATTAACACTGGAGTGATAAATGATCAGATGATCATGTACAGGTAGAGATATTGGTGTGCAAAAGAGCAGAAAAGTAAATAAATAAAAACTGTGGGGATGAGGTAGGTGAAAATGGGTGGGCTATTTACCAATAGATTATGTACAGCTGCAGCGATCGGTTAGCTGCTCGGATAGCTGATGTTTGAAGTTGGTGAGGGAGATAAAAGTCTTGCACATTCATCTTCTGCAAATCTCATTCCAGTGTTTATTTGCGAAGTTGCAATTATTTCGCCACTACAGCCTATTTATTGCCTTACCTCCCTAATCTTACATGCTGACCAGACCGGAAACGTCGCGTGCGCAAGCGTCACAAAATACATTTAGAAATCCATGTTATTCAATTATTGCACCCACACTGCTCGCTCTCGCCAACGAGCGTCTGAGATGCCAAGGGCTAAAATAGAACTTCTTCCTATTTCTGACGCAGATCGCGCTGAAAGTCCTGCTTCTCCCATGTCCTCCTTGGTTTATAGAAGCAGGTACCCATGTGCCATCTCCTCATTGGTTATACCCACGTGGGTGATTGAAAGACCAACTGTTTTGCCGGTAGTCGTGGTAATACTATGAAAGTTTAGATGCCGATCACCATATAAATTCAACGATGAAAAAGCCTGGAAGGAGGAGAGGTGACTAGAAACAATTCGGTTGGCCATTTTATGTGTAGATTAATTTTGTCGGAGTAGAGGACCTTGTGCAGTTCAGGTAAAATAACAACTCAATGTTTATATCCCAGGACAAATTAGCTAGCAACTGCAAGCTAACTAGCTAAATTGCCATACACGTTTAATGCTTTTCGACCAGTCCCCAAATGAATGTCATTGGTTCAGAGTTTGTTTTGATATTTTAACCTGCGTGTCGTGATCGCGTTTGGTGTAGGTGGACAAAATAAATGTATGCACTATGGTGCACGATGGCGCACTCTCGCAGCCCCCGTGTTACTTCATTTGCACTCACTGTATATAGACTTTTGTATTGTGTTATTGACTATACGTTTGTTTATTCCATATGTAACTCTGTGTTGTTGTTTGTGTCACATTGCTATGCTTTATCTTGGCCAGGTCACAGTTGTAAATGAGAGCTTGGTCTCAAATGGCTTACCTGGTTCAATAAAGGTGAAATAAAAAATGGGAATGTCTTATGTCCGTCCTACATGTAGTGTTGGTACATGGAATATTCCTCCACTGCATATATCTTAAATTGTTATTGCAAATAGAAGTAATATGTCCAACAACTGACATTTTCAGATATTATTTTGACAAACACACTTTGGTGCTTACAATTCATTCTCTATTGTCATAGATTTGGTGAGCACTGTCATCTGTGATCTTTGTGATATGACTTTCTTTAAGCAGGTACTGATGAAACGGTCACTTCATATTTTTTTCTTAAGGTCTACGAACGCTCTACATTTATTCGCTCTGTAATAGGGTTGGATCCTATATGCTACTTTTATTCATGTCCTGTAAATGGTTCAGTGCCTATAATTTAGGCTGTGTGGATGGGGCATAAAGGAAATGACCTCTACTAATAAATTACTACTAGATTGTAGTGATAAGGAAACGGCATACACATTTGGCTTGTGTATTCATTTGCCTATAACTAATCAGAATTCCATTATGTTTACATAAAAAAAAGAGAATACATCGAAATGAGAAGATCCTGCCATGGAAAAGACGACTGGGCGGACATAAAGTGGAAAGGAGGGGAAATAACTCACACCTTCAGCTGTGGGGTCTTTGTAATGCAGGTTTGATAGTTATATTTTCAATAATGAATGGTTAGCTGTTATGTGACAATGAGGTCAAAACTCTATTTTTTATTTGGCCAAGGAAGTTGCACAGAAATTCCCCAACATCCCTTCCCAAATTGATATGGAACCTTCAAAAACACATGGAGCAACTGCAAAAAGAAATGGCTGAGGATATACTAAATATGTCTGGTATGTAATGACATTTAATTCAAAGTAAATGTAAATTATTTATTTTTATGTAGTTGTGTGGGACAGCCATTTGTTCAGTTCATGGTCTACAATTTCTGTTTAATTTGTCAATATTCAATTTTTATTCATTGATTTATTGGCCACCATTACTGTGGTTACATGTTCAGTATATGTATTGACCAGCAACCCCACTGCAGCCTATCTCACGAGCTCACTCTCCATCCCTGCTTTGGACAATTAATAGCATGACTCTCGTACTTTGCCCTTTTCCTTTATGGTTGATATTAACGACGAAAGGAGACATTATCTGTCTCTCTCCTATCTGTCTCTCTCCTCACAAGGTTGAGGTTACTCATGGACAGTAATACATTTTTTATTGATGCATTGTGTCTTCTAACTGTCCAAGAATAGGATCTGAAGTGTTAGGAAATATTTGTAAAATAAATTGATAATATGTATTAGATCCAGTACAATGGAATAACTAAGACATGAATTTGAATGCAGCGTGTTCCGATTCCTCCTTCTCTTTCTGTCCAGCAGGGTCTTCACAAAAATGTACCTAAATCAATTTTGGAAAAAGGATTTTACTCACAAAAGACACAGGACATTCTCTTCGTTATTTATCTTCATATGACAAAGAATAAAAAGAATTTGCCAATAGATCGTAGACTTGATTCATGATGATGACTGCGAGCTAAGATTTTGAAAGTAAGATGTTGACATGATCAGTCCAATCAAAGCTACTGTACATATAACGTGATTTGATGTCATTTTATCTGTGGCCAATGACATTGAGCCTTATTTTGGAAGGGCACTTATAATATAACTCTATGGCAGGATTCAAAGGGCTGATATTTTCGGATGTCTGCTCTTACTCAGCACTTAGACTTGGCCTGTGAGGTAGTGTCCCCATGAGTGACAGAACGCTGAGCCAATCAGGAGCAATGCTTCTATTTTCTGCTGGCTCGCCCCACCACCACAGAAAGCACTGAGCTTGGCTGAAACACCTGCATTTTGGAGCTGACTTACCCAAGAAAACCAAAAAGAGACCATGTTCGTATGCGGCTTTATTAATTCAATTATATACTTTTTTTCTACATAGTTTGCAAACTGATATATGCGACACATATTAATGCCAGAATAACATGCAAAAATAAATGCTCTGCCCTAATTGCCCTGAATGATGGGTTGCCAATGTTTATTTCATCGTTTTTATGTCTTCACTATTATTCTACAATGTAGAAAATAGTAAAAATAAAGAAAAACCCTTGAATTAGTAGGTGTGTCCAAACTTTTGACTGGTACTGTGTGTGCAACAAAAGTTCAACATTCACATTTTGCTACCCTTTATGTTAAGCCGTCTACGCATACAGTTTGATGCATATACCACACCGACAGGGTCATTTCATTTTGGTACACCAGCATTACATTCATTTCCAATGAAAAGCTGCGTTTGCCTTGCAGCATTGCGTTGCAGAGGCAGTTGCAGTGGATATGTTGGATTTATCGAACGTATGCGTCAAACTGTATAAGTAGACAGCTTGAAGGTGAATGTTGAACTTTTGTTGCATACAGAACCAGATGATGCTGCATAATATTTCGCGTAAAACAATGTCTGTGTGATCGAGTTGTGACTGCTGCCCCTCGAGTCTGCACAGCCCAGGCAGGTTGTCGGAGCAGGTGGGTTTATTTATATATATTTACAATGATTGATGCTGTTTGCAGTTATATATTACAAAGTAGTAATTTGCCATGTTTATTTCGTTTTTTAATCTGTATTCCTGCATTTCCTGATATTAACTATCATTGCTCAGAAAATATAAGGATATACTGAGCGCCGCCTGTCGGATGGATACTTGGGAAGTTATCTGTCCGGTTTGAACAGCGATATTCAAGTGCACAGCATGTCATTTTTATTGACCTGACCCGCTTCCCCTGTCATAGGCTACAGACCGCTCATATAGACAACCGTGCCTTATTATTCAACGTGTTTTTCTTTAACCGTTTTTCCTTAAGGTTTATTCATCAATTCATAGCCAGTTAATGTTATATCCACTGTGCGTGATTTACGAGGATCCGCACGCCTTTTCTTTCAACTTTGTTTACCAGTGACATTAACCATATTTAATGCTACAGTAGCAACCTATGCTGCAGGCCTGAATGTTCGTGCTTCTACAATTTTATGCAATTTATTTGTAAATTCAGTAGGATGTAAGGGCCAGATTGGGGACGGGAGATTAGGAAAGTGCAGGGTAAATCAGCTGCCTGGCAGTCTGTTCACTGCTTTACACACTCACAAATAGCGTCTGTGTTTAGGATGTGCTCACTGGAGGTCACATAGAAGGGGTTTTTCCTGCTGCTGGACATTTGCGGTCAGAATACAATATTTGGTCTATTTGACTCGTTTATTTTCAAACAAATGCTCTCTCTGTCTCTCTGTCTCTCGAGAGAGAGTATGTGAATGACAAAGAGCTGCCCCTTGATATGAGGTCAATCACAGACCGAGCTGCTCAGACTCTCCTGTGGACCGAGCACACCCACACCATAGGCCTATATAAAATTATTTTTTTGTATTTTATTTTAAGATTTGTGACATTAGTTTTTTACAACAAAATCATACATAGACAAAAACGATATACAACTTAACTGTACATACATTTCCACGAACATTAATGACATCACACATGCTCACATCCACATGTTCCCACCATATCCATCCCCAATGTTGTTTCAAATACTTGTAAGACTGCCCCATATGACTTAAAATTGTGTTATGTTGTTTCTGTCTGTAGCCAGATTTTTTTCAATATTTAAATAATAAAGCATTTGCTTCTTCCATTCTCTTAACGGTGGAGTATAATTATTTAAGTAATAGCTTCTTCAATATAAGTGAGGGAAATAATATTGTCCATCCCATTGAGTATCTCACTGCACCCCTGCCATGTCTTGAAGTATGCCATTAGACCGATTTTAAAAGTACATTTACATTGTAAAACTGACAGCCAGCTTTCTAACTCTGCCCATAACTTTTGGACTTCAAAGCACTCCCAGAAGGCATTAATTAGTTTTACACTTAAGACATGACTCTGCTGTTGTGCTGTAGCATTTGTCAATTTAGTCTCTTGTTTAATAAATTCTATTACATTCCTTTACCTGTCTTCCCACACTCCTCCAGGTTTGGGGATGACTATGAGTTACCTTTTCCGCGAGCCCGCTACCATCAACTACCCGTTTGAGAAGGGTCATGTCTCCTTGTTTCCGTGGTGAACATGCTCTGCGCCGGTACCCCAACGAAGAGTAGCGTTGTATCGCCTGCAAGCTGTGTGAGGCTGTCTGCCATGCCCAGGTGACCATATACACACACCTACTGTACCCTATACACATACTGCCTTCAATGCCCTGGTCACTATACACACTGGTACTACAAACTACTGTATATAGGCCTATATAAGCATTTCGCTACACTACAAGCATTTCGCTACACTCGCATTAACATCTGCTAACCATGTGTATGTGACAAATAAAATTTGATTTGATATCAGTAATACTTGATTGTATGTACCTGCAGTCCACAACATTACCCAGGGTATAGATAACTTCATATACTTTACTATGGAATGCTACCCCAACCAGGTAACCCCTATAAGGCCCAGGTAAGTCCCCCCCCAGGTAATTTCTTACCCTCCTGCACAGCTCAATAGAGCCCCATAGAGTTTACATTCCCTCCTCCTGTTCATTAAGTCCTCTCTCTGCTGCCCCTTGTGTCTGCCACAGGCCATTACCATTGAGGCTGAGACACGTGCAGACTGCAGCAGGAGGACCACTCGCTACTACATCGACATGACCAAGTGCATCTACTGTGGCTTCTTCTAATAATCAAATCTAATTTTATTTGTCACATACACATGGTTAGCAGATGTTAATGCGAGTGTAGCGTAATGCTTGTGCTTCTAGTTCCGACAATGCAGTAATAACCAACAAGTAATCTAGCTAACAATTCCAAAACTACTACCTTATAGACACAAGTGTAAGGGGATAAGAATATGTACATAAAGATATATGAGTGAGTGATGGTACAGGGCGGCATAGGCAAGATACAGTAGATGGTATTGAGTGCAGTATATACATATGAGATGAGTATGTAAACAAAGTGGCATGGTTAAAGTGGCTAGTGTATTACATAAAGATGATATTTAGCGTAAAACAATGTCTGTGTGATCGAGTTGTGACTGCTGCCCCTCGAGTCTGCACAGCCCAGGCAGGTTGTCGGAGCAGGTGGGTTTATTTATATATATTTACAATGATTGATGCTGTTTGCAGTTATATATTACAAAGTAGTAATTTGTCATGTTTATTTCGTGTTGATGCTATTGTGGAGGTAAACAGCTGACAACCCATCTTACTTTCTTTTTTTCAATTCAATGGACTTTTTGGCATGGGAAGCATGTTTACATTGCCAAAGCAAGTGAAATAGATAATAAACAAAAGTTAAATAATTAATACAATTGTACAGTAAACATTACACTCAGAAACGTTTCAAAGGAATAGAGACTTTTTAAATGTCATATTATGGCTATGTACTGTGTTTTAATGATGTACATACAGTTAAATTGCAAAAAGGAGAATAAACAAACATAAATATGGGTTGTATTTACAATGGGGTTTGTTCTTCACTGGTTGCCCTTTTCTTGTGGCAACAGGTCACAAATCTTGCTGCTGTGATGGCACATTGTGGTATTTCACCTAATAGATATGGGAGTTTATCGAAATTGGATTTGTTTTCAAATTCTTTATGGGTCTCTGTAATCTGAGGGAAATATCACTCTCTCTCAGTTTGTCAAATTCTAGAACAGAAAATTCAGCAGCCTATTCCAGAACTTCTGGATTATTCTAGGGCTAAGGGTTTTTGGACTTATTTCTCTCTTTCATGTCCCTCAGGGTCCAAACTTTGAGTTTGCCACAGAGACCTATGAGGAGTTGCTGTACAACAAAGAGAAGCTACTGAACAATGGAGATCAGTGGAAGTTGGAGATTGCTGCCAACATACAGGCAGACTACCTCTATAGATAGACCATCGTACTGGCAAACCAACCTAACTACATATACTATGCATACCGTAAACACTAAGACAATCTAATGTCAATGAATATTACACAAAAAAAGCCTTAGATCATACTTTTAACATGGAGAGCCAGTAGGCCTATTGTCAGAGGGGGAAAAAAACACAAGCGTGATGACCGTGTATACCTTTAAAGTATTATAACTGTAGATGAAATTCTAGGTTATGTATTTGTATGAAGAAAATAAATGTTTTGACGGCCTCTTTTTGTGTATCTTTTCATCCACTTTTGGAAGAAGTTTAAAAGTGATATCTTGGCACTGTAGATACTGATTTGCACTAATGAAAAATGTATCAACCCCTACAAAAATATCCATGAATTATAATCGACATATTAATATGCATTTCCTGTTGCTGCAAGATTATTTTTCTGTTCTGGCTCAAATTAAGATCCTACATCTGTACCTGTATGATATCATCGGGAGTTGTAACAAAAAGCATTGTATTGCTGGCATTGGTCACATGACATGGGCGGAAACTGACTCAATTCCACGCTGAATCTCCCGCGAACGCAGCCATTTACTCTTTTTCTCTTCGTTTCAACGCTGGTGAGTATGAACATTTTTCCTGATGTGATGCTTGTCTACATTCAAATGTTAATCATTGTGAATAAAAATTGGTTTAATCGGAGACACTAAAGTACGTTGTTGGTGTACTTATACACTCAGTTTCGTAGTTATGTTAATAATATGCGAAGTTATTAGACAATTTTATTGATTTCCAAGCCCATGCTAGCGAACGTTAGCTACCATGTTAGTAGCGAACGTTAGCTTTGTGATAAGTGGTTCTGTTGGCGAAATGCTAGCTAACTGGATTGCGAGACTTTCCTTAATTTGTTTCTGCAATTGAAACGAACTATTGTTATTGTCAATCCAAATAACATTTGTTTAGTTGTTTGCTTTGAGAAGGAGTTTGTTGTCTAACAAACTGACGTTAGTCTTTTAGCTAAACGGGGGACAGATTTTAGCGCTGCACAGACATTGTTCCAGTCGAAACTAGAAAAGTGCGGCAGCCTCAGCCTGCTGAATCAATGGCGTACTCATCAAATGCTAACTGTTAGCTAGCCATTCTCTGCGTTGAGGATGCATGCTGTGCTAGGTACAAATACAACTATTTTATTTAGAAAGCATATATTCCTGCAATTGGGTTGTAATACTTCTGATTGTTTACACGTTTAAATATCGTGTTGTCAGATGTCTGAAAATATGCAATATATTTGGAAGAAGTTGATAGAATTAAAACCGCCCAAAAACAAGCGTTAGCTAGCGAGGTTACTTGTTGGTTAGCTAGCAGCTAGTTCCTGGGCGCGTGCTGTTGTCTCGATATGTAGAAAGTTAGGTTGTTGTAGTTTAGCGATCCCATCATCAGAAAATAGTTAGCAAACCAGTTGACCCATCTACACGGTTTAACGTAACCATTCCGGCGCCTTGTCCTGTTTTTAGGAGAACATCAACATCCACGACACATTTATTAACAATGGCAGAAGGCGAGCCACAGGTCCAGTTCAAGGTGAGGGCTATTATATCTCAGACGTCAACGGTTTTAGAGCGTGAAATTGGATTATATGTTTGGTCATGAGTAGTTAGCTGCTGTTTTCACCAATGTTTCAACTTCTATCCCTCTTCCCCTCTCAGCTTGTGTTGGTTGGCGATGGAGGAACGGGAAAGACTACATTCGTCAAAAGACATTTGACGGGAGAGTTTGAGAAGAAATATGTTGGTAAGTCACTCCCATCTGCATGTAATTACTTAAACAACAACAAACTGTTTTTAAAGCGAGAACACAGCCACATGGGATGATAAATTGGTGTTAGGCCTCTGCACACAGCCTGTAATAGTAGAATGCTTAATCAAAATGTGTCATTGGGAGGGGGCCGTGTTGGCAGATTCAACTGTCAGAATGCAGAGGCCTCCAATATGAGAGGATACATGGAGGCACCAGATGGCAATGTGCAGCAAGAGTGTGACACTGGATGAAACAAACATCCACCATTCTAGCATCTTCTAATTTTGCCAGTTTTACTAAACTGTCTTTCTTCTCTAACCATTTCTCCTTTGCACCCCACCTTTCTCTCCCTTATTCCTTGCTATCTCTCCCGTCTTTTCTCTTTTTGGTTTTCCCCTCTATTCTCCCCTTCTAGCCACTCTGGGAGTGGAGGTGCACCCGCTGGTCTTCCACACTAACAGAGGGGCCATCAAATACAACGTGTGGGACACAGCCGGGCAGGAGAAATTTGGAGGGCTCCGAGACGGCTACTACATCCAAGGTATGGTATAAAACAGTACTTATTCGCTTATCCTAGAGTTTTTCATGACCAGGAGGAAGAACTCTAACTCTAGTTACTCAAAATAACTCCCTGCTCAACAAAAAAATACTTGGATACAGAGTTTTGTATGGAAAGTCACTGGCCAGTTCTTACAACCAGTAACCAATGAATGACAATAGTTCATAATGGGTAACCACTAGAGGTCGACCGACTATGATTTTTCGATACCGATTTATTGGAGGAATAAAAAAAAGCATATACCGACTAATCAGTCTTTTTAAATGTTATTTATTATATTTTTTTGTGTGTAATGATAGTTACAACAATACTGAATACAATCAATTACAAACATACTTAAATAAAATCAATTTAGTCTCAAATAATAGAACGTGTTCAATTTGGTTGAAATACTGCAAGAAACAGTGTTGGAGAAGAAAGTAAAAGTGTAATATATGCCATGTAAAAAAGCTAAAGTTTAAGTTCCTTGCTCAGAACATATGAAAGCTGGTGGTTCCTTTTAACATAAGTCTTCAATATTCCCAGTTAAGAAGTTTTAGGTTGTAGTTATTGGACTATTTCTCTCTACCATTTGTATTTCATAGACTTGGATGTTCTTATAGGCACTTAAGTATTGCCAGCCTAATCTTGGGAGTTAATGGACTTGAAGTCATAAGCAGAGCTGTGCTTCAAGCATTGCGAAGAGCTGCTGGCAAACGCAGGAAAGTGCTGATAGAATGAATGCTAACGATCCTGCTGCTGCCTACCACCGCTCAGTCAGACTGCTCTATCACATATCAAATCAGACTTAATTATAATAAACACAGAAATACAAGCCGTAAGTCATTAATATGGTCAAACCCGGAAATGTATAATAATCATTTTAAAAGTTGATTCTTTTGGTGAAATACGGAACTGTTCCATATTTTATTGAACGGGTGGCAACCCAAAGTCTAAATATTTCTGTTACATTGCACATCTTTCAATGTTATGTCATAATTATGTAACAGTATAACTGTAATCCGTACCCTCGCCCATATCCGGGCGTGAACCAGGGACCCTCTGCACACATCAAGTCACCCTCGAAGCGTTGTTACCCATCGCTCCACAAAAGCTGCGGCCCTTGCAGAGCAAGGGGAACCAAGGTCTCAAAGCGAGTGACGTCACTGGATGAAATGCGATTAGCGCGCACCACCGCTAACTAGGTAGCCATTTCACATCCGTTACAATTATGTAAAATTCTGGCAAATTAATTAGTCTTTGTTAGGAAGAAATTGTCTTCACACAGTTCGCAACGAGCCAGGCGACACAAACTGCTGCATATACCCCACCCCGACTGCTTAGACTGAACACAAGAGAAGTGACACAATTTCAGGCACCACATTGATTATATGCAACGCAGGACAAGCTAGTTAAACAAGTAGTATCACCAACATGTGTAGTTTAATTGTTTTTAGCAAGCAACTTACCATGGCTCCTCGCTGCCTGCACTTGCGTAACAGGTGGTCAGCCTGCCACGCAGTCTCCTCGTGGACTGCAATATAATCGGCGTCCAAAAATGCTGATTACCGATTTGAGAACTTGACATCGGCCCTAATTAATTGGCCATTCCGATTAATCGGTTGATCTCTAGTAACCACTTCCCCCTCTAACGATGCTGTGTTGAGAAGATTCATGTTGTGACTCTCCCTCTCTACATCCTTCTCTCGCTTTCTTTGACTCTTCACTCCATCCGCTTTTCTCTCCACTCCTACTTTGTACTCTCAATTTCCACTCTCCAGCCCAGTGTGCGATCATCATGTTTGACGTCACGTCTCGAGTCACCTACAAGAACGTACCCAACTGGCATCGTGACCTGGTGCGTGTCTGTGAGAACATTCCCATAGTCCTCTGCGGCAACAAGGTGGACATCAAAGACCGTAAAGTCAAAGCCAAGAGCATCGTATTCCATCGCAAGAAGAACCTCCAGGTAATTATGACACACTTTATTACAGTAGACTGTTCTTATGCAGTGCGTTTCTGTGCAAACTGAAAGACTGGCCCTGATGGAAATAATGGGTAAACAAGCAACATTTGTGACTGTGCACCACAGCAAGGTGATGATAATCCTCTCTTCTCATTCTCTCACCCCTTCTCTCTCAGTACTATGACATCTCTGCTAAGAGTAATTACAACTTTGAGAAGCCCTTCCTGTGGCTAGCACGGAAGCTGATTGGAGACCCCAACCTGGAGTTTGTGGCCATGCCCGCCCTCGCCCCCCCAGAGATCCTCATGGACCCCTCCCTCGCTGCGCAGTACGAGCATGACCTCAAAGTGAGTAGCACCATAGTGGGCCAGCACGGGTATATGGACTGCATAGAGACCAAACTAAAATGTTATCAGGTGAAATTGGATCAGATTTGCTGTCAATGTCTTTTGTTATGTTGCTGATTGTAAATGGTGTATCGTCATAAGTTATTCACTTTCTCCGCCCTCCAGGTTGCATCAGAAACGGCGCTCCCAGATGAAGATGATGACCTTTAACCTGTTACCTATGACCCCCCCCTACCCCCGCGAGGCAGGAAGTTGTCTGAGTTTGGCCCCTTTACTGTACAATCCCGTTGCAGATTTATTTTTGAACTCTATTTTTTTGTTTTGCTTGTGTTTTAAAACGGAAAGAAATACAAACATGGTGAAGTCGTGTGGTTCTCTAGTTTCACTGTAAGACACACCGCCCTAGTGTTGGCATGGCAATGTTACTCACCATCATCAAGCACCACCCTCTGCCCTTCCCCGGCACACACACTGGGCTAAGGCCGACTGACCGGACGCACTTGGGGGGATAAACTTTGAATAAAAACATTCTCAATATAACATGCCGTTCTGATTCATTGTTTTGCTAAATGTTTTAACGTGTGGCTAGGGGGTAGACGTTAGGCACGGTAGGCGCAAATCTTAAGTAGCTGGTAAGAGGCCAGGGTTGGGGTCAATTCCATTTTAAAGTCAGTGAGTAAATTACTGCAGGTTCCTTCATAAATGACTTACCAATTAGACTGGAGAATTAAGCGATTTGATGCAAGACCGGTCTAAATCCTTTTCTTTCACGGGGACCCCCTCATGTTGGAAAAATGTTTATTTCCCTGGTCTTGTCTTAATCATCCGGTGAATGATAATAGCAAGGACTAGTAATCAACATTTTAAAATGGATATACCCTTTTCATTATTTTGACCTCCCCACATAATTGGAAGAAGTGTAAATGGAGCCTAAACTGCGGCTGTGAAGATTATATGGAATTATGGGTAACTGGTCATTGTCATCCAAATAACCAGTTGTCATAATTGCCATTTAAAAAAAAAGTGCTTGTATTCATTAGGCGCAGTGTTTCCAAGATGCATTGCAACTACGACATACCTAATTAATACAGTGCATTCTGAAAGTATTCAGACCCATTGACTATTAGAATTTTGTTAAAGTCTAATTCTAAAATGAATAAAAGTTTTCCACTCAATCTAGACAATACCCCATAATGACAGAACAAAAACCGTTTTTAGAAATGTTAAATATATATCACATTTTAGTATTCAGACCCTTTACTCAGTAATTTGTTGAAGCAGCTATTACATCCTCAGGTCTTGGGTATGACGCTACAAGCTTGGCGCAATTTGGGGAGTTGATCCCATTCTCTTCAGGTCCTCTCAAGCTCTGTCAGGTTGGATGGGGAGTGTCGCTGCACAGCTATTTTTAGGTCTCCAGAGATGTTCGATTGGGTTCAAGTCCGGGCTCTGGCTGGGCCATTCAAGAACACTTGTTCCAATGCCACTCCTGCGTTGTCTTGGCTGTGTGTTTAGGGTCGTTGTCCTGTTGAAAGGTGAACTTTCGCCCCAGTCTGAGGTCCCGATGACTCTGGAGCAGGTTTTCATCAAGGATCTTTCTACTTTGCTCTGTTCATCTTTCTCTTGATCCTGACTAGTCTCCCAGTCTGCCGCTGAAAAAAAATCCCCACAACATGATGCTGCCACCATGAGAATAAACCCTCAAAGCTGCCTATGTCCCTTAATGTTGTGGTTGTTACTGAAAAGGAGCACATGGCTGAGCTCTAATCACCACTTCATAAAGTCAGGATTCCTATTTGACTGCCATGCCTCCTTGCCCATCCAGTATTTCCTCATCTCCCAAGTCTTCTAATATGACTATCCCCGATGCTCCTCCCTCTCCCCCCTACCCCTCTACAAAGGTTCTCCCTGCAGGTGGTCACTGAGTCCAAGGTGCTAAAGGAGCTCAAACTTGACACCAAAAAACATCTGGTTTAGATCCTTTACTCTTTAAGGTTGCTGTCCCTCATTGCCAAGCCTGTCTCCTCTCTGGGGAGGTTCCCATTGCTTAGAAGGCAGCCTCGGTGCGTCCTTTATTTTAAAGGGGAAGATCAAGCTGATCCTAACTGTTTTAGGCCTATTTCTATTTTGCCCTGTTTATCAAAAGTGTTGGAAAACTTGTCAATAATTATCTGACTGACTTTCTTGATGTCTATAGTATTCTCTCGGGTATGGTATCTGGTTTCCGCTCAGGTTATGGATGTGTCACTGCAACCTTAAAGGTGCTCAATGATATCACCATCGCCCTTGATTCTAAGTAATGTTGTGCTGCAATTTTTGACTTGGCCGAAGCTTTTGATACGGTAGAACATTCCATTCTTGTGAGCCGGCTAAGGAGTATTGGTGGCTGAGGGGTCTTTGGCCCTGTACAACACAGCTTTGGTGACATCCCAGTCTCAACCTATTATTAGGTATTAATCAAGTTTTTAGGGAATGTGAAATTGGCATGCTGACTGCAGGAAGGTCCAGTAGAGCTGCTTTTTAAATTTAAACTTTATTTAATTAGACAAGTTAAGAACTAATTCTTATATACAATGACGGCCTACACCAGCCAGAACAAGGAAGACGCTGGGACAATTGTACGCTGCCCTATGGGAATCCCAATCACGGCCGGTTGTGATACAGCCTGGCACACTGTTGCCAGAGATTTTTATGTTTATTTCTCTACCATAAGCCGTTGTTTTAGAGAATTTAGCAGTATGTCCAACTGGCCTCACAACTGTAGACCACGCGTTACCACACCAGCCCAAGACCTCACCATCCAGCTTCTACACCTGCGAGATCACCTGAGACCAGCCACACGGACAGCTGATGAAACTGTGGGCTTGCACAAGCAAAGAACTGTCAGAAATGTCTCAGGGAAGCTCCTCTGTGTTCTCGCCGTACTCACCAGGGTCTTGACCTGACTGCAGTTCGCCGTCATAACTGACTTCAGTGGGCATATGCTCACCTTCGATGGCTACTGGCACACTGGAGAAGTGTGCTCTTCACGGATGAATCCTGGTTTCAACTGTACCGGGCAGATGGCATTGTGTGGGCGAGCGGATTGCTGATGTAAACGTTGTGAACAGAGTGTCTCATGGTGGCGGTGGGGTTATGGTATGGGCAGGCATAAACTATGGACAATGAAGACAATTGCATTTTATCGATGACAATTTGAATACACAAAGATAAAGTGACATGATCCTGAGGTCCATTGTCGTGCCACCATCACCTCATGTTTCAACATGATAATGCATGACCCCATGTTGCAAGGATCTGTACGCAATTCCTGGAAGCTGCAAATGTCCTATTTCTTCCATGGCCTGCATACTCACCAGACATTTCACCCATTGAGCATTTTTGGTGCTCATGCTCTGGATCAGTGTGTAGGACAGCATGTTCCAGTTCCTGCAAATATCCTGCAACTTTGCAAAGCCACTGAAGAGGAGTGGGACAACATTCCACAGGCCACAATCCACGCTGCATGAGGCAAATGGTGGTCACACCAGATACTGACTGGTTTTCTGATCCACGCCCCTACCTTTATTTTAAGTTATCTGTGACCAACAGATGTATATCTGTATTCACAGTCGTGATATCGATAGATTAGGGCCTAATGAATATATTTCAATTGACTGATTTCCTTATGTGAACTGGAACTAAAATCTATGAAATTGTTGCATGTATGATAATGGCGCCGGAGGGGACGGCTGCCGTTTTACGGACTCCTAACCAATTGTGCTATTTTGTGTGTGTTTTCACATTGTTTTAACATATTTTGCACGTAATGTTGACGCTACCGTCTCTTATGACCAAAAAGAGCTCATGGATATCAGAACAGTGATTACTCATCTCGGGCTGGACAAAGATTTTTTCTTTAATGAGTCTGACGCGAAGGATATAATGTTGCTCCCAGACAAGGCCCAAATCCCCGTCATTCGCATGAAGAAAATGCAGGGGGCAGAGATTAGGGTGCCTTGTGAGAATCACTAGAGAATAAACTGGATGAGATCCATTCGAGACTATTCAACTAACGGGATATTAAAAACTTATGTTCCACTATGTCGTGGCTGAATGACAACACGGATAATAAACAGTTAGCTGGATTTTCCGTGCATCGGCTGGACAGAACAGCTACATCCGGTAAGACGGGTGGGGGTGTGTGTCTATTTGTCAATAACAGCTGGTATATGATGTCTAATATTAAGGTAGTCTCAAGGTATTGCGGTAGAGTAAATCATGATAAGCTGTAGACCACACTATCTACCAAGAGAGCTCTCATCTAGATTTTTCGTGGCCGTCTGTTTACCACCACAAACCGACGCTGGCACTAAGGTCGCACCCAACGAGCTATATAAGGCCATACGCGGGCTTAGTCCGCTGTTCACCCACGACTGCGTGGACAAGCACGACTCCAACACCATCATTAAGTTTGCTGACGACACAATGGTGGTAGGCCTGATCACCGACAACGATGAGACAGCCTATAGGGAGGAGATCAGAGACCTGGCAGTGTGGTGCCAGGACGACAAACTCTCCCTCAACGTGAGCAAGACAAAGGAGATTATAATGGACTAAAGGAAAAGGGGGGCCGAACACGCCCCCATTCACATCGACAGGGAAGTAGTGGATAGGGTTAAGGGTTTCAAGTTCCTTGGTGTCCACATCACCAACGAACTATCATGGTCCAAACACACCAAGAAAGTTGTGAAGAGGGCACGAACAATGCCTTTCCCCCTCAGGAGACTGAAAACATTTGGCATGGGTCCTGAGATCCTAAAAAATTTCAACAGCTGCATCATTGAGAGCACCCTGACCGGTATGGCATCCGACCGTATGGCGCTACAGAGGGTAGTGCGTACAGCCCAGTACATCACTGGGGCCAAGCTTCCTGCCATCCAGGACCTATATACTAGATGGTGTCAGAGAAAGGCCTAAAAAATTGGCAATGAGTCCAGTCACCCAAGTCATAGACTTTTCTCTCTGCTACCGCACGGCAAGCAGGAACCAGTGTCAATTCTAGGTCCAAAAGGCTACTTAACAGCTTCTACCCCCAAGCCATAAGACTGCTGAACAATCAATCATTGTTTTTTCACTGCTGCTACTCTCTGTTTATTATCTATGCATAGTCACTTTACCCCTACGTACATGTACAAATTACCTTGACTAACATGTATCCCCGCACATTGACTCGGTACCAGTGCCCCTGTATATAGGCTTGTTATTGTTATTCTATTGTGTTATTTTAATTTTAATTATTTTAATTTTTAAAACATTTAAAAAAAAAACTTTTGTTTATTTAGTAAATGTTTTCTTAACTCTATTTTCTTAAAACTGCATTGTTGGTTAAGGGCTTATAAGTAAGCATTTCATGGTAAGGTTTCACACCTGTTGTATTCGGCGCATGTGACAAATAACATTTGATTTGATGTTGCGTTTATATTTTTGTTCAGTGTAAATATATATATATTTCTTTCCCATGCAGTGCCACCACGGACCCCTAGGGACCCCTAGACCGTGGCCCCTCGGTTGAATATCTCTGATCTAAGAAATACTGTATACTGTTGTACAAGTCCTAGTGGGAATATCTACCATCTGGTAATATAAAGCTAAGGATAAAAGCAGGTGAACTAAAACATATTACTAGGAATGTCAGTTAAGAACAAATTCTTATTTTCAATGATGACCTAGGAACAGTGGGTTAACTGCCTTTTTCAGGGGCAGAAAGAGATATGTTTACCATGTCAGCTCGGGGATTTGATCTAGCAACATTTTGGTTACTAGTCCAACGCTCTAACCACTAGGCTACCTGCCTGATTGTATTAAATGGTGCTACTCAAATATGTGAGGACATATAGCACATCCAGTTTGCGGAGGATGGCATTGCAGACTCCTAGCAGGTCTTTCTTGAGACACCCTGTATGACGTGCTAGTGCCACTACCAACACAGGCCTGAAGCTGTGTTGTCGCCACACAACTATATTAGGTTGCAGTTTGTCTCAAAGACCACCTAGTGTCAGCCTTGTTGCGTCTCAGAGTAATCAACATATGTAACTATCCACACAAGGCTCTGAGTGTGGATATATGAACAAAAATATAAATGCAACACGTAACAATTTCAAAGATGTTACTGAGTTACAGTTCAAATAAGGAAATCAGTCAATTGAAATATATTCATTAGGCCCTAATCTATGGCTTTCACAACTGTTCTGTTGGTCACAGAAATCTGATGCATGACCCTACAGAAAGGTAGGACCACCATTTGCTTCATGGAGCGTGACACATCTCCTTCGCATAGAGTTGATCAGGCTGTTGATTGTGGCCTGTAGAATGCTGTCCCGCTCTTCTTCTCCTGTATGAAGTTGCTGGATATTGGCGGGAACTGGAACATGCTGTTGCACACATAGATCCAGAGCATTCCAAACATGCTCAAGGGTTGACATGTCTGGTGAGTAATGCAGGCCATGGAAGCACTAAGACATTTTCAGCTTCCATGAATTGTGTACAGATCCTGACGACATGGGGCTGTGCATTATCATGCTGGAAAAAGTGATGGCGGCAGGTGTGATGGCGGCAGAAATGGCACGACAATGGGCCTCAGGATCTCGTCACGTTATCTCTGTGCATTCAAGTTGCCCATACCATAACCCCACTGCACCAGGGGCACGCTCTTTGCAACGTTGACATCAGCAAACCACTCGCCCACTCAACGCAATACATGAAGTCTGCCACCTGCACGGTACAGTTGATACCCAACTTTATCTTTGAAGAGCACACTTCTCCAGCGTGCCAGTGGCCATTGAAGGTGACTATTTGCCGAACTGCAGTCAGGTTAAGACCCTGGTGAGGACAATGAGCACAGGACAGTTTGTGCCAAAATTCTTAGGTTGTGCAAACCCATTGATTCATCAGCTGTCTGGGTGACTCGTCTCAGACCATCCCGCAGGTGAAGAAGCTGAATATAGAGGGCCTGGGCTGGCGTGGTTATCAAGGTCTGCGATTGTGAGGACGGTTGAATGTACTGCCAAATTGGAGGTGGCTTATGATAGAGAAATTCAAATTAAATTCTCTGGCAACACCTCTGGTGGACATTCCTGCAGTCAGCATGCCAATTGCAAACTTTCTCAAAACTTGAGACATCTGTGGCATTGTGTTGTGTGACAACATTTGACAGTGGCCTGTTATTGTCCCCAGAAGAAGGTGCACCTGTATAATGCTGTTTAATCAGCTTCTTGGTATGCCACACCTGTCAGGTGGATGAATTTTCTAGGCAAAGAAAAAATGCTCACCTAACAGGGATGTAAATTATCTTGTGTACAAAATTCGAGAGAAATGTGCGTATGGAACATTTCTGGGACCTTTTATTTCAGCTCATAAAACATGGGACCAACACTTTAAATGTTACGTTTATATTTTTGTTCAGTATATATACACTGCTCAAAAAAATAAAGGGAACACTTAAACAACACAATGTAACTCTGTAACTGATCGACAATAAATTTCACATGCTGTTGTGCAAATGGAATAGACAACAGGTGGAAATTATAGGCAATTAGCAAGACACCCCCAATAAAGGAGTGGTTCTGCAGGTGGTGACCACAGAACCACTTCTCAGTTCCGATGCTTCCTTGCTGATGTTTTGGTCACTTTTGAATGCTGGCGGTGCTTTCACTCTAGTGGTAGCATGAGACGGAGTCTACAACCCACACAAGTGGCTCAGGTAGTGCAGCTCATCCAGGATGGAACATCAATGCGAGCTGTGGGCAAGAAGGTTTGCTGTGTCTGTCAGCGTAGTGTCCAGAGCATGGAGGCGCTACCAGGAGACAGGCCAATACATCAGGAGACGTGGAGGAGGCCGTAAGAGGGCAACAACCCAGCAGCAGAACCGCTACCTCCGCCTTTGTGCAAGGAGGAGCAGGAGGAGCACTGCCAGAGCCTTGCAAAATGACCTCCAGCAGGCCACAAATGTGCATGTGTCTGCTCAAACGGTCAGAAACAGACTCCATGAGGGTGGTATGAGGGCCCGACGTCCACAGGTGGGGGTTGTGCTTATAGCCCAACACCGTGCAGGACGTTTGGCATTTGCCAGAGAACACCAAGATTGGCAAATTCACCACTGGCGCCCTGTGCTCTTCACAGATGAAAGCAGGTTCACACTGAGCACATGTGACAGACGCCGTGGAGAACGTCCTGCTGCCTGCAACATCCTCCAGCATGACCGATTTGGCGATGGGTCAGTCATGGTGTGGGGTGGCATTTCTTTGGGGGGCCGCACAGCCCTCCATGTGCTCGCCAGAGGTAGCCTGACTGCCATTCGGTACCGAGATGAGATCCTCAGACCCCTTGTGAGACCATATGCTGGTGCGGGTTCCTCCTAATGCAAGACAATGCTAGACCCTATGTTGCTGGAGTGTGTCAGCAGTTCCTGCAAGAGGAGGGCATTGATGCTATGGACTGGCCCGCCCGTTCTCCAGACCTGAATCCAATTGAGCACATCTTGGACATCATGTCTCGCTCCATCCACCAACGCCATGTTGCACCACAGACTGTCCAGGAGGTGGCGGATGCTTTAGTCCAGATCTGGGAGGAGATCCCTCAGGAGATCATCCGCCACCTCATCAGGAGCATGCCCAGGCGTTGTAGGGAGGTCATACAGGCACGTGGAGGCCACACATACTACTGAGCCTCATTTTGACTTGTTTTAAGGACATTACATCAAAGTTGGATCAGCCTGTAGTGTGGTTTTCCACTTTAATTTTGAGTGTGACTCCAAATCCAGACCTCCATGGGTTGATAAATTTGATTTCCATTGATAGTTTTTGTGTGATTTTGTTGTCAGCACATTCAACTATGTAAAGAAAAAAGTATTTAATAAGAATATTTCATTCATTCAGATCTAGGATGTGTTATTTTAGTGTTCCCTTTATTTTTTGAGCAGTGTATATACAGTTCCACTCAAAAGTTTGGACACCTACTCATTCAAGACTATTTTCCACATTGTAAAATAATAGTGAAGACATCAAAACTATGTAATAACACATATGGAATAATGTAGTAACTCAAAAAGTGTTAAACAAACCAAAGTATATTTTATATTTGAGATTCTTCAAAGTAGCCACCCTTTGCCTTGATGACAGCTTTGCACACTCTTGGCATTCTCTCAACCAGCTTCATGAGATAGTCACCTGGAATGCATTTTAATTAACAGGTGTGCCTTGTTAAAAGTTCATTTGTGGAATTTCTTTCCTTCTTAATATGTTTGAGCATTAGTTGTGTTGAGACAAGATGGGGGGGATACAGTAGATAGCCCCATTTGGTAAAATATTATGTCAAGAACAGCTCAAATAAGCAAAGAGAAATGACAGTCCATCATTACTTTAAGACATTAATGTCAGTCAATATATAAATAAATAAATAAATATAAATAAATATATATATAAAATGTCAAGAACTTTGAAAGTTTCTTCAAGTGCAGTTGCAAAAACCATCAAGCACTATGATGAAGCTGGCTCTCATGAGGACCGCCACAGGAGAGAAAGACCCAGAGTTACCTCTTCTGCAGAAAATAAGTTCATTAGAGTTACCAACCTCAGAAATTGCAGCCCAAATAAATGCTTCAGAGTTCAAGAAACAGACACATCTCAACATCATGTGAATCAGGCCTTCATGTTCAAATTGCAGCAAAGAAACCACTACTAAAGGACGCCAATAAGAAGAGACTTGCTTGGGCCAAGAAACACGGGAAATAGACATTAGACCGGTGTAAATCTGTCCTTTGGTCTGACAATTCCAAATGAGAGAGTTTTGGTTCCAACCACCGTGTTTTTGAGAGACGCAGAGTAGGTGAATGGATGATCTCCGCATGTGTGATTCCCAACATGAAGCATGGGGCAGAAGGTGTGGGGATGCGTTGCTGGTGACACTGTCGGTGATTTATTTAGAAGGCACACTTAACCAGCATGGCTACCACAGCATTCTGCAGCGATACCGCCATCCTTTCTGGTTTGCACTTAGTGGGACTATCATTTGTCTTTCAACAGGACAATGACCCAACACACCTTCAGGCTTGTGTAAGGGCTATTTTACCAAGAAGGAGAGTAGAGTGCTGCATCAGATGACCTGCCCTCCACAATCACCCGACCCCATTCGGCTGCATGGCCTTCATCAGGGAGTACAAAGAAATTATAATACAATGTCCTCTTATGAACAGCTTTTTTCAATCAGCCATGATATGAAGAGGGAGTGGTTACAGAATGTCATTTCTCTTTGCTTATTTGAGTTGTTCTTGCCATAATATGGACTTTGTCTTTTAACAAATAGGGCTAACTGATGTATACCACCCCTACCTTGTCACAACGCAACGCATTAAGAATGGATGAAATTCCACAATTTTACTTTTAACCAGGCACACCTGGTAATTAAAATGCATTCCAGGTGAATACCTCATGAAGCTGGTTGAGAGAATGCCAAAAGTGTGCAAAGCTGTAAATGTAAATAAAGGCAAAGGGTGGATAAATATAAAATATATTTGTATTCGTTTAACTCTTTTGGTTACTACATGATTCCACATGTATTATTTCATAGTCTGATGTCTTCACTATTATGCTACCATGTAGAAAATTGTCTAAATAAAGAAAAACTCTTGAATGAGTAAGTGTGTCCAAACTTTTGACTGGTACTGTATATAGTCTATGGCACATGCCAAACTCATTCCTGAGTGTCTGCAGGGTTTCACTCCTCCCTTATACGTGATGATGAATTATGGTCATTAATTAGAAAGGAACTCCCCTCACCTGGTTGTCTTCGTTTAAATGAAAAAACAAAAACCAGAAGACACTCGGCCCTCCATGGAATGAGTTTGACACCCCTGGTCTATAGTGTGGACTCATGACAGTCAATGGTCAACATAAACGAATGTTCTACAGTTCCTCAAATTCACTTGAATAGGATTTGTGTTGATTGGCTATGCATGCGTGCGTGTCTGTCTATGACCGAGACTTGCTTATTTTTTTGCCTACTCTCATTCGTAGGGGTGCCAAACAACAACAGCTGTCAAGCTATCGGTCAAGGTTCGCCGTAATAAACCGTTTCCTATTAGAGAGAGAGATGACAGATGATCTGTGTGAGACTGTGAATGAATGTGTGAGAGAGGAGGGCGATGGCGAGGGGGATTTGTTAATGAATGTTAAATCCCTCTGGATTGGAGGGTAGGCAGAAAAGGCTAGAAACATAGATCCTGTGTATTTACCAAACAAATACACGCACATACCTGTGCGTAAATACGCGGAGACTGGTGCGCATTCTCATACGGGTCGGTTGTTTATTCGAGAATAATGTAGGCTTCATCATATTGACCCTGTCAACATGAATTCATGAATTTCACAGCGACTGTGCGTCCCCTTTAAACGGCATGGCAGGTCGGCCAACACACACAGGTATCACACTGGCCAGGGCGTGGCCCCGTATACGAGAATGCGTTTACGCATGCGTGAGCGAGAAAGTGCATTTTAGGATGATTACTGGGGGCGAGCGAGCGAAAGAGATTATGTGGGCTGTACACAACTGTTGTTTTAATCCGCAGAGCGAAGAGATTTAGCAAAAAAAACCACGGGTTTCTCCCCTAGCAGCCATATTGTATGGACATTTGGTGGAAAAAGCAGAAGGAAAAAAACACTTTCAAGAAGAACCTTGCCAAGACTTTGAGATAGTTGATTTTCAACTCACTGGCGGGGGGATTCCGTTCATTAGCCAGCAGTCCAGCTGGTTGACGAATTTCACAGATTGGGAATCGTATATTTTTTTAAAATTAGAGAATACTATATTTACTTTTAGCTTGTTTTATTAACAGTCGGCAAGATGAAGGACCGATTGGAACAACTCAAAGCTGTAAGTGGGGTCTGGGATATGTTACACAGAGGCACCTTTCACAGAGCTAGACAGATGTTATTACCTCCGGTGCAGCATGCAAATTACAAATGGTCTGCAAAAAAAACGAGTGACTATAATTCGACACAACTATGTTTTACCTCATTATTGGTCTTATTTGGTAGTGTAGAAACTAGTCAACATCCTATCTGAAGGCCTGTGGTCGACTGACGCTATTTGATTACACAATTAGTCGCCTTAATTTACAAATCAAGAGATTGCCTAAATGAGAGGCGATGCAAAGAGAATAGTGTAAGGTTGTATGAACTGGATCAATTTGGTTATGTTTTTGCGGTGTCTTTCTTGGGGACATGTTTGTGTTCTCTGCGGCAGTCAGACTGTGGGGGTTGAGTTTGAGGACAAGGTAACGGGACCACAGGTGTCATACAGTGTGTCCTTGCACGCTCAGGGGATTGGAGAATGTGGGATAAAGGTGCAACTGCATCCCGCAATTCTGGGCGTTCTTGCATGTGGGCATTCCTGCACCTACAGGAACCCCTCTTTATACGTCTATTGGCACATTTTTAATCTATGACTCCAGTACATAGGCAGGGGCACTACAGAATAGTAGGTGGCAATGCACAATAACGTTGGATGCCAACTGCCCATAAACCCCACAGAAGAAGAGGCGAGGGTGACAATGGAAGCTAGCTATAGGTAGTACACACCAGTAGTGACCTTTGCCCCCGCCTGTCAGACACTATATTCCCACAGTTCTGTTAACGATGGTGAGGGCAGGTATTTGGCGGAAGGGAGCGAAGGACACTGCTAGCTTAGCCAGCTAGTGCTAAGGAGGACTCCGATACACAGAAGGCGCAATGTGTGGGTGACATGTGTGCTAGCTAGCGAACACACAGTGTCGCTAGGACAGGGTGTCGTTCCCGGCTCTCGCCTGCTGTGTACCGGAGTAGCTAGCATTTTTCCTCCAGTACACAGCAGGCGGGAGACTGGGGAGACCGTGTGATAGCTAGCTCGTTAGCACCTGGTGTCGCTCCCGCCTGCTGTGCTAGGAGGAGGTGGGGGCGAACGGTACAGTGTCCTTAGCCCTGCTTGTTAGTCAAAGTTTCCCCACAGTTCTGTTAACAATGCTGAGGGCAGGTGACTACACCACTCGCATCGCAAAATTAATTTAGAAATCTATATTCAATTATTGCACCCACACTGCTCACGTGTGCCAACGAGCGTCTGCGTTGCCAAGTGCTAACACGGAACCCAAACCGGCTGCACGCGTGCAGTTCTATTCACAAATAGAACTGACTTCTATTTCAGCCCTTGGCAACGCAGATGCTCGCTGGCGTGCGCAATAATTGAATAATATATATTTATACATTTATTTTGTGACGCGAGCGGTGTAGTCAGCCTGTAAAATAGAAGTAAGTTCTATTTCTGAAGCAGATCTCGCTGCAAGTCCTGCCTCTCCCATCTCATCATAGGTTTATAGAAGCAGGTACCCACGTGCCATCTCCTCATTGGTTATACAAACGTGGGTGACTGAAAGACGAATGAGGTCAGTGGCGGTAATGCACCTAATTTATGAAAGTTGCCAATCTCAATATAAAGTAAAGAGAAGAAAAAGCCTAGGAGGAGAGATGACTAGAAACGATTCGGTTGACCATTTTATGTGTGGATTAATTGTCGGAGAAGAGGACCTTGTGCATTTCAGGTAAAATAACAACTCAATGTTTATATCCCAGGACAAATTAGCTAGCAAGTGTAAGCTAGCTAGCTAAATTGTCATAAAGGTTTGATGTTTTTCAACCTGTCCCCAAATTAATGTAATTTGTTCAGAGTTTGTTTTGATATTTTAACCTGAGTGTCGTGATCGCGTTTGGTGTGTGGGTACAAAAGAAATGTATGCACTATGGTGCAGCCGGTTTGGGTTCTGTGTTAGGCAGGCAGGAGCGAATGACACCAGCTAGCAAAGAGGACTTGGATATGCAGTGGTGCTCAAGCAGGAACCAATGGGATGTTCAAGGGTGGGATGTGCTGTCAAGTGACCTAGCTGCTTTTAGCAACACAACTGTTTACACACTAGTGTTGCTGGGAATTAGCTTGCATAAAAACACAATAGTCTGCTGGAAGCCAGAAGTTAAATCAACTTCAATTTCATCTTATTCTGTCAATTTTTATTTTTTTGTAGGCTTGGTCCTTAGAGGGCTTTGAGAAGAAAACATCTAATGGAATTAAACAGAATGTCCTAGCAACACTATTTACATGCACTAGCACTGCTTTCAATGGTTTTGGGTTGTACAGTGGGAATCCAGAAGTTAAATACAATTCCATTTCAACTTATTGTACCGGTGGGCAGGACTGTTGGTTATTATGACAAGGGGAATTTGAGACAATATCTTAAGAATTGTATTATTAACAGACTTTCCAAACGTAGGTCTGCCATAAACCCATTTTCTCTCTGCTTACCTCATTCCAAAATAAAAGTCCTGCAAGTGCGCCCTATATATGGACACAAAAAAAGAGTAACTTTTATTTTGACATGAGGTAAGCAGACAGGAAGTTGGTCTACAACAGACCCATGTTTGGAAAGTATTTTTAATCATACAATCCTTTAGATATTTTGTTTAAAATTCCCCCTGTTAACTTCTGTTTTCCCACAGACTACCTCAAATAGCCCGACCAACCAGTGCCTGTATATAGCCTCGCTACTGTTAGTGAAAAATATATTTTTTATGGTTGTTTTTTATTTCTTTACTTATCTATTGTTCACCTAATACCTATTTTTTTAACTTAAAAATCGCAATGTTGGTTATGGCCTGCAAGTAAGCATTTCACTAAGGTCTACCTACACCTGTTCTATTCGGCGCACATGACAAACTTTGATTTGATTGGAGAAATCAACGCTAGTATATGTAAATACACCTTTGTTGCTAGAAGCACCTAGGCAGACATGGTTGTAGGCTATTTAATTCCCACATCTATTTATACATCTGTTTCCTGTAATTAAACTGCAGGTGTAACTGACACCTATACTAATTAAGTCAGTAGCGTAATGCAAGGCCTATGATGGTGAGATTGTTCTACAACGCCGATCTCTTTCCACTATGTCTTTGGTCTTTCTACTCCTCTTGGAGTGGACCTACTAGCCTAAAACCCTTTATTGGGTATTTTAAGATATTATCTCTCTTAATAGCTTAGTTTCTAACACTAGAGAACCAGGATGTTCTGTCCTGTTGAAGAATGTAAGGTTCCCCTTTGGGTGAGGCGCTGCTGATCCAATCCAGCCGCGTCAGGATCTGTTACCATGGCCACCCCTTACTGTTGGCCAAATATTTGCCATGTTTAGTTTACCAATGCCTCGGCGCAGCAATTGACAATCTTGCAGGTACAATGGGTTTCTACTGGGAAGGGAAGTTAAGTCAAAATGGTGTGGCAGTTTTTTTATGGGATGGCTATTTACATAAAACAAGACTGTGGAGGCCGTAGTAGACCTCTGCGTGGTTTTCTATCTCTCTCTACTGTTTTCCTTAATGTTAAATTGGTGGGGCTGTATTGTTGTTCATGCTCAGTGCATAATCAGACCACCTGACTGGTGCAGTAGACAGGAGAACAGACTACAACAGGAAACCGAGGATAATGTCTCTTGAGAACACCATATTATATTCAGTCTGGTTTCTGTAGAAACTAGCTTGATCTCTCCATAGATTGGCTTTTTTTGTTGTTGTACAGCATTCTGTACTGAACTGTAAAGACCAGAGAGGGTCCAGACACGCATCCCTTGGGTACTCGGTGACACTCAAAGTACTAGGCTGTCTCCCATAGTATTGGGGAAATCCATTTGAATTCAATCACTTTTTTCAAAGCATCCCTTTTAACCTAAAACAACTTTCCGTACATGTTTGGCCATTGAAGAAGCGGTCAGAAAGTGGACTTTTTGGAACTGAATGACAAAACATTCAGGAGATAGAGGTGTTCAAAGCTGACCCATTTTGCATTCCCCAACATACCATGAGATGTATGTCTTCATCACTGGAAAATATAAACTAGAGTTTTTATTTGATAACGACTTGATTATTTTACATTTCTAAAGATTGACTTTAAAAAATATCTTTAACATCAATTATCTAAAAATGGCCCCATCCTGCCTCGCGTCAACAGTACAGGCTGGTGGGGGAATGTTTTCTTGGCACACACAAACATGCCACTGAGTGTATGAGGTGTTAGTGTTGTGCTGCTATCGGTTGAGACGCATGCTCTTGAATACAGGGTGGGTGTCATTTTAATCATAGAAATATACAAATATATATAAACGCAACATGCAATAATTTATAGTTCATATAAGGAAATCAGTCAATTGAAATATTCATTAGGCCCTAATCTATGGATTTCATATATGACTGGGAATACAGATATGCATCAGTTGGTCACAGGTACCCTTTTAAAATAAAAATGTAAGGGTGTGGATCAGAAAGCTAGTCAGTATCTGGTGTGACCACCATTTGCCTCATGCAGCGATGTCATTCACATAGTTGATCAGGCTGATTGTGGAATGTTGTTCCACTCCTCTTCAATGGCTGTGCGAAGTTGCTGGATATTTGGGGGGAACTGGAACACGCTGTTGTACAAGTCAATCCAGAGCACCCCCAAACAGCTTTAATGGGTGATATGTCTGAGTATGCAAGCCATGGAAGAACTGTGACATTTTTAAGCTTCCTTGTGACATGAGGCCATGCATGATCATGCTGAAACATGAAGTGATGGTGGTGGATGAATGGTACGACAATGGCCCTCAGGATCTTGCCACGGTATCTCTGTGCATTCAAATTGCCATCGATAAAATGCAATTCCCTTTGTTGTCCGTTGCTTATGCATGCACATACCATAACCCCACTGCCACCATGGGGCACTCTCTTCAC
The DNA here is from genome assembly GCF_023373465.1 of Oncorhynchus keta. Lineage (NCBI taxonomy): Eukaryota > Metazoa > Chordata > Actinopteri > Salmoniformes > Salmonidae > Oncorhynchus > Oncorhynchus keta. The sequence continues at coordinate 54,197,111 of NC_068424.1, read as the reverse complement.
AACGTTGATATCAGCCAATCGCTCGCCCACACAACGTCACACAAGCTGTCCTACATCTGCCCGGTACAGTTGAAACAAGGATTCATCTGTGAAGAGCACACTTCTCCGGTGTGCCAGTGGCCATTGAAGGTGAGCATTTGCCCACTGAAGTCGGTTACAACGCCAAACTGCAGTCAGGTCAATACCCCGGTGAGAACAGTGAGCATGCAGATGATATTCCCTGAGAAGTTTCTGACAGTTTGCAGAAATGTTTGGGTTGTGCAAACCCACAGTTTCATCAGCTGTCTGGGTGGCTGGTCTCAGACCGTCCTGCAGGTGAAGACTGTTTTGGAGGACCTTAGTGTGGTTACACATGGTCTGGGGTTATGAAGCCAGTTAAACGTACTGCCAAATTCTCTAAAACAATGTTGGAAGCAGCTTATGGTAGAGAAATTAACATTACATTCCCTTGTAACAGGTGTGGACATTCCTGCAGTTCAGCATGCCAATTGCATGCTCCCTCTGTGGCATTGTTGTGACAAAACTGCACATTTTTGTGGCCTTTTAAAGTCCCCAGCACAAGGTGCACCTGTGTAATGATCCTGCTGTTTAATCAGCTTCTTGATATGCCACATCTGTCATGTGGATGGGTTATCTTGACAAAGGAGAAATGCTCACTAACAGCGATGGAAACAAATGTGTGCACAGAATTTGAGAACATTTTGTGCATATGGAACATTTCTGGGACCTTTTATTTCAGCTCAGGAAACATGGGACCAACACTTTACATGCTGCATTTTTATATTTTTGTTCAGTTTAATTCATAGAATTAGCCTCTCCCTTCAGACCACTGCAATTTTGAATTGAAATGCCATAAATATGGCCACCGGTTCAACCACCTTTTCAAATGTGAACTTAAATGGTTGTCGAACCGTTTATCTCTATGATTTCAATAGGTTTCCTATGGAGGCTTGGCAGTATAATTTCCCATTCAAGTCAACATTTTTCTGATGTGTGGACCCTCCAACCATCTTTTGTGATACCATTTGAAAGTTGAAATGTCAATTTTAATAAATGTATCTGCCAAAACATGACACCCACCCTTAGGCTATATATACAATTTATACTGTATTAATGCACAGGAGGCTGCTGAGGGAAGAACGGCTCAGAATAATGGCTGAAATGTAGTGAATGGAATGTCACCAAACACATGGAAACCATGTCTTTGATATATTTGATAACAATCCACCTATTCCTCTCCAGCCATTACTATAGCCCATCCTCCCCAATTAAGGTACCACCAGCCTCCTGTGGTATACCGGGGTATTTTGAAAATACTGATGGGAGGTGTTTGTGGGTATGTTCTACGCCACTGCTTATAACTAACTGCATGTTAAGTATAACTATCAAATCTAAGATGTGTCAAATAAATTATATCCTGCTCAGGGCTCCAGCTATGCAATTGGTTTGCTAACTTGCTGTCTAAGGGACTAGATGTCAGAATCAAGCTTCTAGGTTACAGCAGAGACATTGAATTGCCTCCTGGATCAAGATTCCTGCCTAAATTGTTTTGTACCTATAACATAAAAGATTGTGTGTGTGTACAGTGGGGCAAAAAAAGCATTTAGTCAGCCACCAATTGTGCAAGTTCTCCCACTTAAAGATGAGAGGCCTGTAATTTTCATCATAGGTACACTTTAACTATGACAGACAAAATTAGATTGTAGGGACCTATTTGCAAATTATGGTGGAAAATAAGTATTTGGTCAATAACAAAAAATCTCAATACTTTGTTATATACCCTTTGTTGGCAATGACAGAGGTCAAACGTTTTCTGTAAGTCTTCACAATGTTTTCACACACTTGCTGGTATTTTGGCCCATTTCTCCATGCAGATCTCCTGTAGAGCAGTGAAGTTTTGGGGCTGTTACTGGGCAACACGGACTTTCAACTCCCTCCAAAGATGTTCTATGGGGTTGAGATCTGGAGACTGGCTAGGCCACTCCAGGACCTTGAAATGCTTCTTATGAAGCCAATCCTTCGTTGCCTGGGCGGTGTGTTTGGGATCATTGTCATGCTGAAAGACCCAGCCATGTTTCATCTTCAATGCCCTTGCTGATGGAAGGAGGTTTTCACTCAAAATCTCATGATACATGGCCCCATTCATTCTTTACTTTACACAGATCAGTCGTCCTGGTCCCTTTTCAGAAAAACAGCCCCAAAGCATGATGTTTCCACCCCCATGCTTCACAGTAGGTATGATGTTCTTTGGATGCAACTCAGCATTATTTGTCCTCCAAACACGACAAGTTGAGTTTTTACCAAGAAGGTCTAATTTGGTTTCATCTGACCATATGACATTCTCCCAATCTTCTTCTGGATCATCCAAATGCTCTCTAGCGAACTTCAGACGGGCCTGGACATGTACTGGCTTAAGCAGGGGGACACGTCTGGCACTGCAGGATTTGAGTCCCTGGCGCCGTAGTGTGTTACGGATGGTAGGCTTTGTTCCTTTGGTCCCAGCTCTCTGCAGGTCATTCACTAGGTCCCCCCGTGTGGTTCTGGGATTTTTGCTCACCGTTCTTGTTATCATTTTGACCCCACGGGGTGAGATCTTGCGTGGAGCCCCAGATCGAGGGAGATTATCAGTGGTCTTGTATGTCTTCCATTTCCTAATAATAGCTCCCACAGTTGATTTCTTCAAACCAAGCTGCTTACCTATTGCAGATTCAGTCTTCCCAGCCTAGTGCAGGTCTACAATTTTGTTTCTGGTGTCCTTTGACAGCTCTTTGGTCTTAGCCATAGTGGAGTTTGGAGTGTGACTGTTTGAGGTTGTGGACAGGTGTCTTTTATACTGATAAGTTCAAACAGGTGCCATTCATTCAGGTAACGAGTGGAGGACAGAGGAGCCTCTTAAAGAAGAGGTCTGTGAGAGCCAGAAATCTTGTTTGTAGGTGACCAAATACTTATTTTCCACCATAATTTGCAAATAAATTCATAAAAAAATCCTACAATGTGATTTTCTGTTTTTTTTTTCTTATTTTATCTGTCATAGTTGAAGTGTACCTATGATGAACATTACAGGCCTCATCTTTTTAAATTGGAGAACTTTCACAATTGGTGGCTGACTAAATACTTTTTTGCCCCATTATTTATTTATATATATATATATATATATAAAGAAGATATATTAAGATGGGGAAAAAAAGACAGAATATATTATACTTATTTTATTCCTGAAATGATAAAAGTTTGATAACCCTGTTTCTAAGCTTTAAAATGATATCTCAACCGTTTATCTTTTCCAATGATAAATACATGGATGTCTCATGGTGAGGTATGAAAAAACTTTGAGCATCTTTAACTCTTGAATATTAAAGTTTTATTTACAGATTTACTGCAATATATTAATTGCTATGCCGCAATGTTTGTTCTTCAAATGATGTGTTTTATTCAAACTGAAACATGAAGTGAATAGCCCAGATTATCATTTTTTTTTATTCAGGTATTTGCTCTCAAAATCATAGTCCACAATGCTTAAACCACATCAGGAGACGATCTGAGATTAAATCTGAGATATTTTGTGCACCCCTAGCAAGAGGCTTCTCTTTAGCTGTGTTTTTGTATCGTACATGTGATGGTAGAGTTTGCAAAACAAATACCCACTGGATTGATGAATAATTGTGATATAATTCTGCCAGGTAAACAGGCTACTTTGTCGTTAACATGCTGGGTTTTGGGGACTCTTTTCCATCTACCAGAAGAATAAGCATCATCGCTAAACGGCCACACAAAGTGCTAGACGTGCGCACCGCACACACACAGATGGGTATTCTTATTGCCTCAACAGAACGTTGCTGGAAATATGATAAATATGGGCAAATTCGTTCGTTTAAAAAAAAACTTTTTTTTTACTTGATTCCCAGTTAAGGTCAATACGTTTCTGAATATTGTTGAATTTTGTTTTAATGCCTGGTTTTCTTGAGGGCCCTGATTTTTCATAATGTCTCAGACATTATCCTCATAATTTATCTGCAGGTAATCACCAAAGAATGTGGGAGCCAAATGAACAGCTTTCTCACGATGTGTTTCGGTGGACTACACTGACTGACAAGCGGTATTACCAATTTAGTGGCTTAGGTGACATTCTATTCACTACATTTCACCCATGATTATGAGCCATTCGCCCCTCAGCAGCCTCCCGTGTGGTAATACGGTATAAAAGGTATGTCACCTAAGGGTGGGTGTCATGTTTTGGCAGATAAATGTACAGTGCCTTGCAAAAGTATTCATCCCCTTGGCGGTTTCCTATTTTGTTTTATTACAACCTGTAATTTTAAATTGATTTTTATTTGGATTTCATGTAATGGACATACACAAAATAGTCCAAGTTTGAGGTGAAATGAAAAAAAAAATGGCATGTAAAAAAATAAAGTAAAAGGGAAAAGTGGTGTGTGCAGATGTATTCACCCCCTTTGGTATGAAACCCCTAAATAACATCTGGTGCAACCAATTACCTTCAGAAGTCACATAATAAGGTAAAGTCCACCTGTGTGTAATCTAAGTGTCACAAGACCTGTCACATGATCTCAGTTTATATACACCTGTTCTGAAAGGCCCCAGAGTCTGCAACACCACTAAGCAAGGGGCACCATGAAGACCAAGGAGCTCTCCAAACAGGTCAGCTACAAAGTTGTGGAGAAGTACAGATCAGGGTTGGGTTATTAAATATAAAAAAACTTTGAACAGCCCACGGAGCACCATTTTTAAATCCATTATTAAAAAATGTAAAGAATTATGGCACCACAACAAACTTGCCAAGAGAGGGCCGCCCACCAAAACTAACGGACCAGGCAAGGAGGGCATTAATCAGAGCTGCAACAAAGAGACCAAAGATAACCCTGAAGAAGCTCCACAGCAGAGATTGGAGTGTCTGTCCATAGGACCACCTTGCCGTACACTCCACAGAGCTGGGCTTTATAGAAGAGTGGCCAGAAAAAAAGTAATTGCTTAAAGAGAAAAAAAGCAAACATGTTTGGTGTTTGCCAAAAGGTATGTGGGAGACTCCCCAAACATATGGAAGAATGTACTCTGGTCAGATGAGACTAAAATTGAACTTTTTGGCCATCAAGGAAAACGCTATGTCTGGCGCAAACCCAACACCTCTCAACACCCTAGAACAGCATCCCTATAATGAAACATGGTGGAGGCAGCATCATGCTGTGGGGATGTGTTTCATTGGCAGGGACTGGAGAACTGGTCTGAATTGAAGGAATGATTGGAAGGCTCTAAATACAGGGATATTCTTCAGGGAAACCTGTTTGTCTTCCAGAGATTTGAGACTGGGACGGAGGTTCACCTTCCAGCGGGACAATGACCCTAATCATACTGCTAAAGCAACACTTGAGTGGTTTAAGGGGAAACATTTGTCTTGAAATGGCCTAGTCAAAGCCTAGACCTCAATCCAATTGAGAATCTGTGGTATGACTTAAAGATTGCTGTACACCAGCAGAACCCATCCAACTTGAAGGAGCTGGAGCAGTTTTGCCTTGAAGAATGTGTGAAACATTCCAGTGGCTAGATGTGCCAAGTTTATAGAGGCATGCCCCAAGAGACTCGCAGCTGTAATTCCTGCAAAAGGTGTCTCCACAAAGTATTGACTTTGGGGGTCTGAATAGTTATGCACACTCAAGTAAAAAAAAAAAAGGTCTTATTTTTTGTTTGTTGCAATATGTTTTATTGTGAATCTTCAAAGTGGTAGGCATGTTGTGTAAATCAAATGATACAACCCTCCCTCCAAATCTATTTTCATTTCATGTTGTAAGGCAACAAATGAGGAAAAATGCCAAGGGGGTGAATACTTTCGCAAGCCATTGTACTAATATGGACATTTCGACGTTCAAATTATATCACAAAGATGGTTGGAGGTCCACATTTCAGAACAATGTTGACTGTTTTTAAATTATACTATGAATCCTCCATAGGAAACCTATTAAAATCATAGAAGTATAGGGTTAGACAACCCTATATCCTCTGCAGCAGAGGTAACTCTGGGTCTTCCTTTCCTGTGGGGGTCCTCATGACAGCCAATTTCATCATAGCACTTGATGGTTTTTGCGACTTCACTTAACTTTCAAAGTTCTTGAAATTTACCGCATTGACTGACCATGTCTTAAAGTAGTGAACTGTAATTTCCCTTTGCTTATTTGAGCTGTTCTTGTCATAATATGGACCTGGTCTTTTACTGAATAGGGCTGTCTTCTGTATAGCACCCCTACCTTGTCACAACACAACTGATTGGCTCAAACGAATTAAGGAAAGAAATTCCACAAATTAACTTTTAAGAAGGCACACCTGTTAATTAAAATGCATTACAGGTGAGAGAATGCCAAGCGTGCGCAAAGCTGTCAAGGCAACGGGTGGCTACTTTGAAGAATCTCAAATATGAAATATATTTTGATTTGTTTAACACTATTTTTTTGGTTACTACATTACATGTGTTATTTCATAGTTTTGATGTCTTCACTATTCTACAATGTAGAAAATAGTTAAAATAAAGAAAAACCCTTGAATGAGTAGGTGTGTCTGAACTTTTGACTGGTATTGTATGTCTCAAGTTGCATGTTCAGAATCCTTTCAAGGGCAGTGGAGTCATAAATCACAAGATGAGTTAGCTACATTTGTGAGCCTGGTTGAGAAGGTTCTCTAACCGACAGATGACTAAAGAGAGAGATTGAGCCACCCTTGTAACCGAGTGGTCTCAGTGTTTTTGGTGTGTGTCCAACCTGTATGCAGTGTGACTGACAGGGGAATCAGCTGACTCTGAGACCTTGAACTCAGCTGATGCATTTGTGGAATGAAGGGGGAGGGAGGGACTGGGAATGAGGAGAAAAACAAGAGGTGCCACATCTTTGTCTCGACTTTGATCTTGCTTTTTGACAAGGAACGTAAAGCACTCGGACTTTGGACTCTCGTCATACAGTAGCACTCTAAGACCAACACTGACATTCAGTTTGACATTTTAGCTGTTCGCTGAGGGGGGAAAAAAGACAACATGCAGAGAGGTGTAGATTGAATTCTGCAATGGCATAGTTTACTCTTTTTAAAGGTAAAGAGGAGATGAGACTTGAGTCAAATTTGAAGTAAAAAGAGCTTCCAGGCTACAGGTAGCTAATCATGTCAAAATGAAAAGGCTAATAGCACCAGAGGCTAAACATGCTGGTGTTTTAACCCTAGTGGCTAACAGCGGCTGAAAGCATGGTGGCTAAAGAGCAATCTTATTTTTATTGGCCAGTCTGAGATATGGATTTTTCTTTGCAACTCTGCCTAGAAGGCCAGCATCCCGAAGTTACCTGTTGAGGCTGGTGTTTTGCGGGTACCATTTAATGAAGCTGCCAGTTGAGGCGTCTGTTTCTCATACTAGACACTCTAATGTACTTGTCCTCTTGTTTAGTTGTGCACCAGGGCCTCCCACTCCTCTTTCTATTGTGGTTAGAGACTATTTGCGCGTTGTACGAGATCTTCAGTTTCTTGGCAATTTGTCGCATAGAATAGCCTTCATTACTCAGAACAAGAATAGACTGATGAGTTTCAGAAGAAAGTGCTTTTTTTCCCAGGCCATTTTGAGCCTGTAATCGAACTCACAAATGCTGATGCTCCAGATACTCAACTAGTCTAAAGAAGGCCAGTTTTATTGCTTATTTAATAATCAAATCAAATTTTATTTGTCACATACACATGGTTAGCAGATGTTAATGCGAGTGTAGCGAAATGCTTGTGCTTCTAGTTCCGACAGTGCAGTAATAACCAACAAGTAATCTAGCTAACAATTCCAAAACTACAACCTTATAGACACAAGTGTAAGGGGATAAGAATATGTACATAAAGCTATATGAGTGAGTGATGGTACAGAGCGGCATAGGCAAGATACAGTAGATGGTATTGAGTACAGTGATACATGTATTACATAAAGATGCAGTAGATGATATAGAGTACAGTATATACATATACATATGAGATGAATAATGTAGGGTATGTAAACATTATATTAGGTAGCATTGTTTAAAGTGGCTAGTGATATATTTGACATTTCCCATCAATTCCCATTATTAAAGTGGCTGGAGTTGAGTCAGTGTGTTGGCAGCAGCTTTTAGCTGTGCTAACAATTGCAAAATGGTTTTCTAATGATCAATTAGCCTTTTAAAATGATAAACTTGGATTAGTAACACAACATGCCATTGGAACACAGGAGTGATGGTTGCTGATAATGGACCTCTGTACCCCGATGTAGATATTCGATTGAAAATCAGCCGTTTCCAGCTACAATAGTCATTTACAACATTAACAATGTCTACACTCTTTCTGATAAATTTGATGGTATTTTAATTGACAAGTGTTTTTTCTTTCAAAAACAAAGGCATTTCTAAGTGACCCCAAACTTTTGAGTGTGTATGTATGTAATAAGTGTGTGTACATACTCTGCATGTACAAAACACCTTCCTAATATTGAATTGCACCCCCTTTTGCCCTCAGAAAAGACTCGATTCGTTGGGGCATGGACTCCACAAGGTGTCGAAAGCGTTCCACAGGGACGCTGGCCCGTGTTGACTCCAATGCTTCCCACTTTTGTGTCAAGTTGACTGGATGACCCTTTGGGTGATGGACACAGGGATAGATGGACACAGGGATAGATGGACACAGGGAATTGTTGAGCGTTCAAAAAAACAGCAGTGTTGCAGTTCTTGACACACTCAAACCAGTACTCCTGGCACCTACTACCACACCCTGTTCAAAGGCACTTAAATATTATGTCTTGCCCCCCCCTTCAGGTCAGCTGACAATACAGACATGGTGGTGTCTGTTTTACTCGTTTTGTCTGATGTTTATTCATGCAGGAGTGGTCCGCTAAAAACTGGTTCTGTTTCCTCCTCAGCCCTCCTCGCCCTTCTCAGTGTTGGTATCACCAAGCCTTGTGGTCTCTGTACTTATGCTCTCTATGCTCTCAATTACAGTTATGACGTCAGTGTACATATGCGGTTGATCCACTGTGTTTGAATACATTACATAATCTACTCATGCTGCCTTCTGCTTTTCCTCATAGACATGCGACAATGACGATGAGGAAGTGGAAATTGCTATTGACAATGCAGCATTTATGGATGAGTTCTTCTCTCAGGTTAGTGTTTTTGAAATGTGTGTGTGTGTGTGTGTGTGTGTGTGTGTGTGTGTGTGTGTAACAATTTTTTCACTCTGTTTCAGATTGAGGACATCAGGAATAGTATTGATAAGATTGATGAGAATGTCTCTGAAGTCAAGAAGCTCTACTCAGTCATACTGTCTGCCCCCACATCAGACCAGAGTAAAACATACTGCCTCTGCTACTCTCTATGAACCCCCCCCCCCCATCTTTTCTACCTTTAGCCTGTTACTGTCAGTGTGTCTGTTTTCATTTGTGTTTTTTCCTCCAGAAACGCAGGATGACTTGGAGGCTGTCACCAACGACATCAAGAAGATGGCTAACAACGCCCGCAACAAACTCAAAAGTAAGACCCTCACACATGATACGAATCACAGACAGACTAAATGCTGATTGGTTAATTTGGGTATGGGTGAATACTGATTGGTGAATCATGTTGATTGGTTCTCAGCCATCGAGAGGAATCTGGAGTCTGAGGAAGAGGAGAGGATTTCAGCCGACATGCGGATACGCAAATCACAGGTCAGCTTCCGAAAATTCTCCCCTATTTAACCCTTTATGTAACCCGGTGCCTAACCGTCAATGTTACCATAGAAATTAATAACTATTGGATTGTTATAGCTTGTGGCCCCTGTCTGTTTCATGTCCTCCCAGCATGCAGTGCTGTCCAGGAAGTTTGTAGACGTGATGACCAAGTACAACGAGGCCCAGCTGGACTTCAGGGAGAGGAGTAAAGGACGCATCCAGAGACAACTAGAGATCAGTGAGTTACCCACAGCCTTACACACTGTTTTATATACACACAAGTGGACCATAACCTCATGTATGTACTAAAATTATCCTCTGTTTCTCAGCTGGCAAAGCTACGACAGACGAGGAGCTTGAAGAGATGTTAGAGGGTGGAAACTCGGCCGTTTTCACTTCAGGGGTAAGAAATTGTGTGTGTGTGTGTGTGTGTGCGCGTGCGAGTGCGTGTTCTAAGGGTCTCCTTTCTTTAGATCATGGACTCTGGGATCTCGAAGCAGGCTCTCAGTGAGATCGAGGCGCGACACAAAGACATTGTGCGTCTGGAGAGCAGCATCAAAGAGCTACATGACATGTTCGTGGACATCGCCATGCTAGTGGAGAGCCAGGTACACTCCTCCTCTGTCTCAGCCATCTTCAGTCATCCATCCATCATTATCTCAGATCTCTACCCTACATTTTAACCCCACTGTGTCTAACGTTGTTTTCTCCTGTTCGCTCCCTCTTTGTCTGTCAACCGTGCTGTTTTTACCTTCTCTTTCCCAGTGACCTCTCCCTTTCTCCTGTTCGCTCCCTCTTTGTCTGTCAACCGTGCTGTTTTTACCTTCTCTTTCCCAGTAACCTCTCCCTTTCTCCTGTTCGCTCCCTCTTTGTCTGTCAACCGTGCTGTTTTTACCTTCTCTTTCCCAGTAACCTCTCCCTTTCTCCTGGCCGTTCTCTGTTCCTTCCCCCGCTTATTCTGCTGTGATTTCCTTTCCCCATGTTTTGGGACAGAGTTCCCCTGGTTTCTGTGTCCATCTCTCTCCCTCCCATAACTCATTCATCTTCAGTGCGAGTCTCCATTCTTAGTAAGAGTCACATTTAACGTAGCCACATTGGAATCGACACAACCCCATACTGTATAGTCACCACAGATACATATACTCTATGTAACCACATGTATCTTGTTGGTTATCCTATGCTGTCTGAGGGGAAGTCGTGTGCAAGGTAAGCATCTTACCACTTCCTAACATATTCCTCTTTGTGACGTTGTTTTTTGTCTGATTCTCTCTGTTACCATGGAGTTGAATAGATACTCCTGCTTTCTTATTGTTTTTTCTATGTCTGTATACTCACGGTGTGGGTTTTGTTTGTTTCAGGGTGACATTGTAAACAATATAGAAGCTCAAGTGTGTAAAGCGCAGGACCACATAGCAGTGGCTAAGACTGAGACCAAAAAAGCGATCAGGTACCAGAGCAAAGCACGCAAGGTACTGCACTCCATCCAACACCCTGATATGAATCATCAAGTACACCCGTCTACTAACTACCTTAACCTGAATCTACTGAGGTAACTGTCCCTGTTTCTATGAAGCTTCTGTACAGTATGCAGCGATTTCTGAAGCACATCAACATTTTCACACACCTTCACATTAGTAAACCACGTGCACTCTAAGGACCGTATACACTCCCCTCACACACTGTTGATCACACACACACCACCGTAAAACAATCTACGTTTGTCGTCTTTTCTGCTTTTCTCTGCACCCGTCTCTCTCTGTCACTTCCTCTGCAAATCTCTTTCCTACAATGTCCTGCCCTCTGCCAGGGTGGAATGATTGAAAGGATTGAGAGCAACATGGACCAATCGGTGGGCTTCGTGGAGCGGGCGGTAGCTGACACTAAGAAAGCCGCCAAGTTTCAGCAGGAGGCCCGTCGTGTGAGTGGCAATGAAAAGGCCCAAGTCCCACCCCCTGGCCTTTCCTCCTGCTCCGTTGACCAGCATCTATTGGGCTGGCACCCTGGTACCCAACGATCCCCATCCCAAACCTTGAACCCTCCTTCTCCAGATCTGGACCAATATCCCTCAACAGAGGACACACACACACACACACCTCTTTCTCCTTCTCTCTCTTCATTTTCCACTTCCTTTCTAGTTTTATTTAACTAGTTAAGTCCGTTAAGAACACTCTTATTTACAATGACGGCCTTCCCTGGCCAAACCCTAATGATGCTGGGCCAATTGTGCGCTTACCTACCTTACCTAATCACGGCCGGTTGTGTGATACAGCCTAGAATTGAGCCAGGGTCTGTAGTGACGCCTCTAGCACTGAGATGCAGTCCCTCAAATTGCTGCGCCACTCGGGAGCCCTTGATTTGGTGGTTGACTGTAGATTTGCGTGTTTTATGGTCACTTTATGTAACATTTTGCTCTGAGTCATGCATGCATGTATGTTTTTAGGATCGTTAAAAATGTTTAAAGAGATGTTTGTTGTTGCTTTGTCCTTTTCAATTGTTATTAAGGTTGTTGCCCACAATAAATGGTCTTCATAGCAGACACTTAATTGTTCCCCACAGAAAATGGTGATAATAGTTGCAGTTCTGGTTATCGTGCTGGCCATAGTGGCTCTGATTATTGGGTTGTCGGTGGGATTGAAGGAGAAATGAGACGTGTGCGAATAAGAGTTGTGTAAAGGGTGAGTAAAGTTGGAGGGACTCTGGAGTGTTAGTGGGTGTAGTGGGATCTGGAACTTTGGCAACGTTTGACATTTTCCTTGCCTTCGGCTGTGTGTGTGTGTGAAGGTGGTAAAATGTGTATGTGTTCATGCTCCTTGGCCTGTTTATGGGGTGCGTTTGGACTATCTCTGGGTACTGCATGTCTTATCAGGTGTTCCTGCTAAGCATAACACAAGTGCTCTTGTTGCCTTTGTTAAGGGCTGGGTCCATAGAAATTACATTATTTAGCTCTATGGCCTGGTCACTGATTGGCACGGTGTGTGTCCGTCTCAATGGTGTCTTTGGGCTGTGTGGGATTGTATATGTGGGTTTCAGTTTCTCATTGGGGTCTTTGGGCTGTGTAGTGTGTCCTGTTTGACTATACATGTGATGATGATTCACTGTTATGATGGACGGGATCTTCATTTGCTGTCAATCACTGACCCGTATCGGACAATAAAAGCTCTGCATACTCTGCATCAAAGAGCCTCCATTGGTCAGAATGACCTGATGATGGCTGACAGTGCATGATATTCCCGCCCATCATGTTAAGAGCTTCATTTCCCTCAGTACCTCTGTCTAACACCATCTCATTTGTTACCGTAAATACTGATGTATTTGTTCTCCCCTTTTTTTCTCCCCCTCTGTAGAAGACAATCATTATAGCAGTGGTCTGTGCTGTGCTCGCTCTCATCATCCTCGCCATCATCCTATCACAGACAGTAGGGTAATGGAGGGACCACGCCCCCTAACCTCACCCTCTTCATTCATCTCCATCACTCAATTTTGCCCTCCTCCAGCTGTGAAGCCAAAGAGGGGGATGAAGACTTAACCTATCCCTTCCCTTGCCCTTGGACACTCCCCCTCTCTTACTGTAACTATAGAAAAAGGCCCAGCCAGTGGGACTTCCTAGTTGGAGCAGGCTGGTGTTCCCCTTGGGGTGGCTGAGAGGATGAGCACCAGGTGGGAAAGAAACAAGGGGACCAAAGCTGAGGCTGGTTATTAGCCCCTGATAAAGCTCAACAAAAAAAAGGGAATCTGAAGAGGTGGAAATCTTCACCCTCACACACAACTAAATGGACACCGTGCAACATTTCATTTAAATTCTCTGAACTGCTTTCTATTTTTCCAATAATGTTAATAATTTGATTGATCTTGATCCGCACTTAAGGGAACTTGACACTCCTTTCCCCATTACAAAAACCTAATGACCCCCGCCACCACCCTTGCCTTGTTGTCTTGCCATTCTGAACTTCCAAGCTGAAAAGTAGCCTCCTCCAGCCCACAGAGGAATGGTGCATTGTTTAACTCTCCTATGATTCTTGTATTGAGGGACACGAGTGGATTTCACTTCAGTCTATGTGAAATCAATGACTCTGTCCATGTTTGATGCCACTTGAATAGTTTAAAAAAATTCCTAAAGCACACCTTACCTCTGAGCGTTTGGGAGAGATCTTCGTCGAACATCTGATTTGCTTCTTATGCCTTCCTTTACAATCTGTCCAATCAAATTCATTTCATTGCACCCCACACCTCAGATGCGGTAGCCAATGACGAGGCTCTAAATGGGACATTGAGGGTCTGGAAATTTCAAGCTGAACATTTTAAATGTAATCTTCACTGTAGTATTATGATGGATTCCAGAGATTTTAATGAAGGAATAAAATATTTCGTTTTTTAATGGTTTGGTTGAGACTGCTTTGTTTTTCTATGTTTTGTGAATTATGCTGCTGAAATTTGCGCTGTGCAATACTGAGTTAGCAGACATGGCGTGTGTGAGGGAATCTTGTTTGACTAAGTGCATGTGTTTCTCTGAAGAGTCGCTCTGGATAAGAGCGTCTGCTAAATGACTTAAATGTAAATGTAAATGAAGAAATTTGTATTTATGGTGATAGATAATTACCTAATCTGCTGTATTGTAATACAGCAAGTGGCGAATGAGATCTCTTAATGCAATGGCTGCACCTAGAGCAGGGATCATCAACTAGAATTAGCTGTGGACTGTTTTTCTTGAGTGGATGGTCATGGAGCAGTAACATAATTTGTAGACTGCAAATAGAATGCAAGAAGCCCAATCAGGTTATTTTTTCTCTGAACATTGGGGGCCAAATAAAATCACCCGCAGGCCAAATTTGGCCAGGGAGCTAGTTGGGGAACCCTAACCTAGAGTCTGGGTTAAAGGTACTGTGAAGTCAAATTACATTTGAATTGTCACATACACATGGTTAGCAGATGTTAATATGAGTGTAGCGAAATGCTTGTGCTTCTAGTTCCGACAATGCAGTAATAACCAACGAGGAATCTAACCTAACAATTTCACAACAATTACCTTATACACACAAGTGTAAAGGAATGAAGAATATGTACATAAAAAATATATGAATGAGTGATGGTACAGAACGGCATAGGCAAGATGCAGTAGATGGTATCGGGTACAGTATATACATATGAAATTAGTCATGTAGGGTATGTAAACATATGAAGTGGCATTGTTTAAAGTGGCTAGTGATACATTTTTCATACATTTTTACCTTATGTGGCTTAGTGGCTGGAGTTGAGTCAGTATGTTGGCAGCAGCCACTCAAAGTTAGTGGTGGCTGTTAAACAGTCTGATGGCCTTGAGATAGAAGCTGTTTTTCAGTCTCTCGGGCCCTGCTTTGATGCACCTGTACTGACCTCTCCTTCTGGATGATGGCGGGGTGAACAGGCAGTGGCTCGGGTGGTTTATCTTTATGGCCTTCCTGTGACATTGGTGGTGTAGGTGTTCTGGAGGGCAGGTAGTTTGCCCCCGGTGATGTGTTGTGCAGACCTCGCTACCCTCTGGAGAGCCTTACGGTTGTGGGCGGAGCAGTTGCCGTACCAGGCGGTGATACAGCCTGACAGGATGCTCTCGATTGTACATCTGTAAAAGTTTGAGTGCTTTTGGTGACAAGCTTAAGCGTGACTTTTGGTGACAGCCTCCTGAGGTTGAAGAGGTGCTGCTGCGCCTTCTTCACCACGCTGTCTGTGTGGGTGGACCAATTCAGTTTGTCCGTGATGTGTACGCAGAGGAACTTAACTCACTACCCTCTACTGTCCCGTCTATGTGGATAGGGGGGTGCTCCCTCTGCTGTTTCCTGAAGTCCACAATCATCTCCTTTGTTTTGTTGAGTGTGAGGTTATTTTCCTGACACCACACTCCGAGGGCCCTCGCCTCCTCCCTGTAGGCCGTCTCCTCGTTGTTGGTAATCAAGCCTACCATTGTCGTGTCGTCTGAAAACTTGATGATTGAGTTGGAGGCGTGGATGGCCATGCAGTCGTGGGTGAACAGGGAGTGCAGGAGAGGGCTCGGAACGCACCCTTGTGATGCCCCAGTGTTGAGGATCAGCGGGGTGGAGATGTTGTTACCTACCCTCACCACCTGGGGGCGGCCCGTCAGGAAGTCCAGTACCCAGTTGCGCAAGGCGAGGTCGAGACCCAGGGTCTTGAGCTTGATGATGAGTTTGGAGGGTAGTATGGTGTTAAATGCTGAGCTGTAGTCGATGAACAGCATTCTCACATAGGTATTCCTCTTGTCCAGATGGGTTAGGGCAGTGCGTTTGCGATTGCGTCGTCTGTGGACCTATTGGGGGCGGTAAGCAAATTGTAGTGGGTCTAGGGTGTCCGGTAGGGTGGAGGTGATATGGTCCTTGACTAGTCTCTCAAAGCACTTCATGATTACGGAAGTGAGTGCTACGGGGCGGTAGTCGTTTAGCTCAGTTACCTTAGTTTTCTTGGGTACAGAAACAATGGTGGCCCTCTTGAAGCATGTGGGAACAGCAGACTGGGATAAGGATTGATTGAATATGTCCGTAAACACCAGCCAGCCAGCTGGTCTGCGCATGCTCTGAGGAAGCGGCTGGGGATGCTGTCTGGGCCTGCAGCCTTGCGAGGGTTAGCACGTTTAAATGTTTTACTCACGTCGGCTGCAGTAAAGGAGAGTCCGCAGGTTTTGGTAGCGGGCCGCGTCAGTGGCACTGTATTGTCCTCAAAGCGAGCAAAGAAGTCTGCCTGGGAGCAAGACATCCTGGTCTGCGACGGGGCTGGGTTTCTTTTTGTAATCTGTGATTGACTGTAGGCCCTGCCACATACCTCTTGTGTCTGAGCCGTTGAATTGCGACTCTACTTTGTCTCTATACTGAGGCTTAGCTGGTTTGATTGCCTTGCAGAGGGAATAGCTACACTGTTTGTATTCGGTCATGTTTCCGGTCACCTTGCTCAGATTAAAACCAGTGGTTCGCGCGAATGCTGCCATCAATACACGTTTTCTGGTTTGGGAATGTTTTAATAGTTGCTGTGGGTACGACATGGCCGATGCACTTGCTAATAAACTCGCTCACCGACTCAGCGTATTTGTCAATGTTTGACGCAATGCGGAACATATCCCAGTCCACGTGATCGAAGCAATCAAGAGCAGGTATGTGTGTGTCTCTCTCTGTCTCGCACACACACACACACACACACACACACACACACACACACACACACACAAAAACAGGCCATACTGACCCAGACACACACCCTCCCCCCTGCTCTCCCATGTTAACATGGTCCTTCGTATGTCATCCTCCTATGGGTTACTGTCTCCTTCCATTGGAGTTTTGATGAGATGTTTACAGTCCTATCTACCTTGTTTTGCATTACTGATGATAAAATTTCACATTTTCAAAATGATACACTACCGGTCAAAAGTTTTAGAACACCTACTCATTCAAGGGTTTTACTTTATTTTTGTGTTGTAGAATAATAGTGAAGACATGTATTAACCAAAGAAGTGTTAAACAAACCTAAATATATTTTATATTTGAGAATCTTATAATAGCCAGCCTTTGCCTTGACAACTTTGCACACTCTTGGCATTCTCTCAACCAGCTTCACCTGGAATGCTTTTCCAACAGTCTTGAAGGAGTTCCCACAAATGCTGAGCACTTGTTGGCTGCTTTTCCTTCACTCTGTGGTCAGACTCATCCCAAACCATCTCAATTTGGTTGAGGTCGGGTGATTGTGGAGGTCTGGTCATCTGATACAGCACTCCATCACTCCTTCTTGGTAAAATATCCCTTACACAGCCTGGAGGTGTGTTGGGTCATTGTCCTGTTGAAAAACAAATTATAGTCCCGCTAAGCCCAAACCAGATGGGATGGCGTATTGCTGCAGAATGCTGTGGTAGCCATGCTGGTTAAGTGTCCCTTGAATTCTAAATAAATCGCAGACTGTGTCACCAGCAAAGCACCCCCACACCATAACACCTCCTCCTCCATGCTTAAAGGTGGGAAATACACATGCGGAGATCATCCGTTCACCCACACCGCGTCTCACAAAGACACGGCGGTTGGAGCCAAAAATCTCCAATTTGGACTCCAGACCAAAGGACAAATTTCCACCAGTCTAATGTCCATTGCTTGTGTTTCTTGGCCCAAGCAAGTCTCTTCTTATTAGTATCCTGTAGGGACACCAGCAGTGGTTTCTTTGCAGCAATTTGACCACGAAAGCCTGATTCACACAGTCTCCTCTGAACAGTTGATGTTGAGATGTGTCTGTTAATTGAACTCGGTGAAGCATTTATCTGGGCTGCAATTTGAGGCTTGTAACTCTAATGAACTTATCCTCTGCAGTAGAGGTAACTCTGGGTCTTCCATTCTTGTGGCGGTCCTCATGAGAGCCAGTTTAATCATAGTGCTTGATGGTTTTTAGACTGCACTTGAAGAAACTTTCAAAGTTCTAGAAATGTTCCACATTGACTGACCTTTATGTGTTAGTAATGATGGACTGTCGTTTCTCTTTGATTATTTGAGAAAACGGGGGGGGTATACAGAAGGTACCAAGTATGGCTACCTTCTGTATACCCCCCTAACTTGTCACAACACAACTGATTGGCTCAAACGAATTAAGGAAAGAAATTCCACAAATTAACTTTTAAGAAGTCACACCTGTTAATTGAAATGCATTCCAGGTGACTACCTCGAAGCAGGTTGAGAGAATGCCAAGAGTGTGCAAAACTGTCATCAAGGCAAAGTGTGGCTATTTGAAGAATCTCAAATATAAAATATATTTGTTTAACACTTTTTTTTGGTTACTACATGATTCCATAAGTGTTATTTCACAGTTTTGATGGCTTCACTATTATTCTACAATGTAGAAAATAGTAAAAATAAAGATAAACCCTTAAATGAGTAGGTGTTCTCAAACTTTTGACCAGTAGTGCATACTGTAGGTTGTACATAACGAATTTGTTAAATACTTTAAGTGTTTTTGATTAAGTCCAATAGGGACCAGCAATCCGTTCTGTTATATTTTAACTGTGCTATGATGGGTTCCTATCCTCTTTTTTTTGTTTCTCACTTCTTTTGCTCTCTTGTTTTTTTTAATCTACAGAAGAAGATGATGATCACATTGTGCTGTGCCATTATCGGGATCGTTGGGTTTTCCTATTTGTATAGTTTCTTCTCATAGAGGTTTACAACAGGTAAAGGACACACATGGTTATCCATCTAGCATCATTTAGATTATGGTCCACATGACTATCAATGGAAAACTCTGTTTCCACTTTTGTTTCATTATATTTTTCCTTTCCCTTGCTTTCAGGTGAATAGAAGAATGGCCTGCGTTTCCCATAGAACCTTTTTGACTGGTGTCCGTTTCTTCCTTATTACTCGAAATCGAAAAATAAATGTAAAAATAACCTTTACTTAGCTCCCTGACCTGGTTCTCTCTGTCCTCTTGCTGTAGTAAAATGTCTTATTGTTTTTTAAATGTGTATTTATTTAGCTCACTGCTTCAATTTCTCATTCAGATGACAGGGTCAGTGTGATATTCCATCCTGGGACTCAAATGAAAATCCCTAGACCTATGAACTGAGATTTCCGCCCCTGGCCATGACAGTAGGACGTTGTAGGAGTATCATCTGTCTGCAAAATATGTTGGGGGTATATTTGGTTAAAAGAATCAATGATGCAATTAAAGGTATCAATGAAATATGTGCAAAATAAAATATGGATTATATTATATTTTAGCACCAAATTCCAAGTTATAAATACAGTTATAGCCGTGATTCATCGTCAAAATCCTTAATTTCCCCAGGCATGTCTTTTATTGAATGTGTATTT
Source organism: Oncorhynchus keta (assembly GCF_023373465.1). Classification (NCBI taxonomy): domain Eukaryota; kingdom Metazoa; phylum Chordata; class Actinopteri; order Salmoniformes; family Salmonidae; genus Oncorhynchus; species Oncorhynchus keta. The sequence continues at coordinate 54,177,593 of NC_068424.1, read as the reverse complement.
GTTTCTTAAGGTTGTATGTTGTTGTCAGTCATACAATTTTTCACGGTATGCTGTGTATTGTGCTGAATTGTTAGTGATGGTATTTTCGGTGATGAGGGGTTTCGTCAGTGTGGTTGTGGGTCAGCCTAGTAAAATCTGTTACGTAATAAAATATTGTGTGTGCATCGTATTAGTGCGCCTCTTGTCTTTGTCTTTGATTCTCTCTGTACTCATCTGAAATAATATGGCATTTTTTCCGTTGGCAGGTGCTATTCAGACGAGTTGAATGGGACAACTATTGTCCCCTTGTCCTTGACTCAATCAGTCTTTACTGAGAGTCTTCAGTCTCAATATAGTCCGAGTCCGATATGATTGGTTTATGTACGTAAATTGTTCCCCATACTGGTCTGATGATAGGCTCTTTTGTTGACCCAATTTGGACACTTCAGCGAATAGATGTTTTACCTACGTCAGTGGTCTCTACGGCCATAGGTTTACACACCACGTGGTCTCCTCCTGCTTCACGGAATTACATAACGTTTGCCCAATTACAACATTCGTATGTTGATTTATCAATTTACTATTGGAGGTCAGTGTAAATTGGAGGCGGATCGTTCTCGATCGGGAAGGGGGTGTGCGTGTGAGGGGATTCGATTAATTTGTCCCGGGCGTCAGGGTAGACGTGTTTTGAATGGATGAACGTTGATTCCATTCGTTTTGGAACAGGGCATGAGCCAGGAGCCCCGTTCAAAACCGTCTCAAAACAAACCTCACGTAAATTAGGACGTGGAGTAATGAGTAGGATTGATTTTGATAAAGCGTTTTTATCTTCTTTCCCAAACAACATTCTAACATATATTTAATGGAAAGGAGATGTGGTATGTTTCTGAACGAAGCATGGTGCTGCCTGGTTGACAACATGACCGAGCAACTCAGATTACTGTTCGAGTTGAGTTGCGCTCCTACCTCACCGCTTTTGCCCGTTGACGTCACCGGCCATAGACGGTGCCCAGCCGTTCAGATTAATAGAATCCGCCCTGTGTGTTTTGTGCTCAGATGAAAATGGCGTCCCGAAGCGATCGCTTTAACTTATCGCACAATAACACGGATAACAAACTACACAGCTAAAATTATATAAAATGGATACCAACTTCAAGGATAACCCATAAAAGCAGTTCTACAGGACAACGTATAGACCACAACAACCGCAGGAGTTATTTCAGTGGTACAGTGAAAATAATAGCATTTTCCCAATAGTAAGCTAGATAATGTAAGTTACATGGCTAGCTAACGGTAGCTAGCTAGCGGGCTAACGTTCCGTGAATGAAGTCGCTAGTTATTGTACATATTTTAAAGAAATGCCCCACAAATGTAGCCTAACATGGCTACTGCGTTCGAACAGGAGACAACCACATACACACACACATGTATTCGCGAAAGTTAGCTAGTTAACGTTAGCTGCCAGAACGTTGCTGGCTAAGATTCACTCTAGCTAGCCAGCCAGCTAACAACAGCGTCTGCTGCAAGTCGGTCAGTTCTGTACCATAAGCCAAGCACAACCATCGAACTCACTGGTTTTGTTGCGAGTAAAATTCGAATTTGTTGCTAAATATTTTTGCTGTTTTAGGTAAAAGAATAACGTTAGTTGGCTATCAACGTTATCGATTGTTCCTAGGGTTAGGTAGGTTAGTGCTTTGGGCCAGTTACCTAAAGTTTGCTGGATCGAATCCCTGAGCTGACAAGGTAAACATATGTCGTTCTGCCCTTGAACAAGGCAGTTAACCCACTGGTCCCCAGTAGGCCGTCATTGTAAATAAGAATTTGTTTTTAACTGACTTGCCTAGTGAAATACAAAAACCCTAGCTAGCCTATATTAGCAATGTAGCCAAATGAACGTTAGTAGCTGATAACCAGCTAGTTTGGAGATACGCTATTCATCGATAATTTTGTCGCCAACTATAGAACTATATCATTATTGGTCCTATATTATCTGGCAAACTGTCAGTACAAGTACCAGAACTCTTACCGGTATTTTATCTTCTTATTCCTAAACCTGTCTCATTGCATACCTAGGTTATGGAAGACCAAAACCCTCGTTACAGCAAGCGCTTGGTAAGTAGTTAAAGTTCGTTTTACCAGATATGTTTAGGCATACTAACTTAACCAATATACTTCTGGAGTTGGCCAAGTTGCACTATTTTGCAAGTGTACAATAAGACAATTATAGTTTCCTTAATCAAAACCACATTTGCATCGTTAATGAGCTCAATCAATAGATAGTGTTGCTTATTTGTTGGCATGACGAAATACTGAATGTGTGTCAGTAGGTTCAAGTTCACTAGTGTTGTCCTACTTGAAAATGCTTACTCGTGTACCTTACATTACGTTGAACTTTTTTGTCCTCGTGCAGTGACTAATTTAGAGCAGAGGACATCATTCAGTAAAATGTATTTTATGTCCTTTTTCCGTCCGTAGTTGTCACAAAGTGCTTATCCAGATGCCCAGCATAAAACCCCAAGGGCCAAGGACATGTATTCAATTGTGACAACCCACACACAGCTATCCTTTGTAGAACCATTAGGCCATTCTAAGGGGTGTGATTTTGTTTTATCTGCTGTCATTAAAAACAATCCATAGAATTATAGATAATAATGGAATGTTGTCTTGTGTCTTTCAAACTGTGGTTAAATCAATATATGAGAATGGATCAGTCCAGCTGAGTAGGAAACAGCATGCTTGGTGTTTTGATTAGAGATATGGTTGTGGGGGGTGGGGGGGGTGAATGGGGTTGTTGTGCTGGACCCATCTGTCAAGCCAAACTATGAGAGGATAGGGGGAATGGGGTCGTAGTAGGATAAGCCCCTACTGTGATGCCCACACGGACCATTAAGTGACTGAATGACTCATCTGCAAATCTTTCTGTTATGAATCTATATAGGGCTGGGCGATATGGGCAAAAAATATCAAAATGCTACACTTTTTTTTTTTTTAAATAATAAAAGTTAAAATTTTGCTTGTATTTGTGCATCCTACTTAGGTTGGCAACACATGCATTGTAAGTGATTTCAATGCTTTCACCATTCTGATTGGGTTATGCTGTTCAATCAAACTTCAACCAAAAGTTGATCTCATTTGAGTTAATTTCCACACTGCCATGTTGGGCTGCATGATATGGGCAAAAAATAAATGAGGCCTTATTTTGAACCAAATATTGCAATTGCTCTTTAAATCAAAACACTTGGGTGAACTGTTGAAATCATGGAAATAGGATTATTCTAATTCTATAGTTAGAATGTAATAGTGGGCACTTTGAATACAGTGTTTGACAAAAAATGAAAAAGCCAGGGAGGCGTTTGTATGATTAAGAATTATAATACTATCAGGATCTCTATGGAGGTGTAATTGTGACAGGGTAGGAACCGAAGTGTTTACCAGAGGGGTGGCACCCTATAATCTTTGGCTACATTAAATGTTTTCTCTTCACTTATTCGTATCAGATTTAGAAGATACTGTTGTACTCTGGATAAGAGCGTCTGCTAAATGACTTAAATGTAAAATGTAAATGTACAAACAACATGCTGATATTGGCCTACACCAGCACTGGTATCGGCTGTATTATAGCTAGCTATGTTTGCTCTGACTGACTCTAAATTTATTAGCTAGCTAACACATTTTATTTTAGCCACAACTTGCTAAGAAAAGGTCAACTAGCTGCTTGGAGGCCGAAAGATACACAAACTAATAGTGTAATTATAGAACGTTTGTGGATTTATATTAAGTACAGAGTGGAAAGCAGCATCGATGTTGTCGTCATATCAGGGATTTTATATTTTTAAATAATATAATCTTTGAGAAATGAACAATCAGCTAAAAAAAAGCTAGGAAAGTCGGGGAGAATCGAAACTTCCCAAAACAATTAGTTTAGCAGTATGTTTGTTATTATGTTTTAACAAAATAACATCTGCTGTCATTAAAAACAATCCATAGAATTATAGATAATAATGGAATGTTGTCTCGTTTGAATAATGTTTGAACATTATAACACAGCAAAATAACACAGCATTAGCCATTCCCACATGCATAGAATTGCTGGAAATTAGCTTAAAAACAGCTAGGTTCTCTCAGCTTCAATGACATATTTACAATTGCAGAATATTAGCTTAAAAACTGCAAGATTTTCTCTCAGCTCTATGGCAAAATGTGTAGAATACAGGAAACTCGCTTTCAAACTGAAACAATTTCTCTGTTACATGGAGAAATTTGTAGAATTGAAGGACATTTGCATAAGTATTACAAATGTCTCTACACCGCCAAGATGGGGACCTCTAAAATTGTCTCTAAAGTCCATCTGGACTGATTGGGCCCATTGCTCGCCCACCTCCTAAGCCCCTTCTTGATCCAGAAAAAAAACCTGCATATTGTAGCATCTGCTGCATTGACCATGCAGACCGAAGAGTGAACGGTCAAAAAACTGCCAGATTTTACACATGCATGGTCTCAGGAGAAAACTCATTCAAAATGATACAACAAGTTGAGTTTCTGCCTTGTGTCACTAGCGTACAGGGACGCGGCGGCGCTACCAGGATGACGGGATCTCGGACGATGAGATTGAGGGGAAGAGGACGTTTGACCTGGATGAGAAGCTGCAGAGTGACAGGTTCAACTCTTACCTGGTTAAACACATGGATGGAAAAGGTCGGGTCAAACCACGCTGTAATATCCCTTAGATGCATTAACCATGTTTCTCTTATGTTGTGATGATCTTGATCTGGAAAAACGTTTTTTTTTATCTGGAAAAAAAATAATGTCCCTAATTATGGTGTATTCTATTTTTTTGATTACTCTTGGTGTGCCTACCCTGCATTGTCTATAACGTGTTTCTCTGCAGACTTCACATTCGAGTACATCCAGAGGGAGGGGCTGAGAGACCCTATCGTCTTTGAGAAAAAAGATGGCCTCGGCTTAGAGTAGGTCACGCTTCTTTCTAATTATCTAACCGACCTTCCTCACTGCATATCTGTGCCTGGATAGAAATATAACAGTTGGTTCACTCTGATTTTCCAGATGTATTTAATAACCTCTCTCTTTCGCTCTCACGCCCTCTCGCTCTCATTCTTTCAGGATGCCAGACTCTGATTTCAGTGTGAGTGATGTCAAGCTGTTTGTAGGTAAGGTCCAAACTATGAACTCACAGTTGCTGATTTCAACTGATTTAACAGTGCTGCAGCCCTGTGAACAATATTCCCTGCCCCTTGCCTGTCTCCCTCTCTCATAGGCAGTCGGAGGATGGTTGACGTTATGGATGTGACCACTCAGAAGGGCATCGAGATGTCCATGGCCCAATGGCGGCGGTACTACGAGACCCCGCCCTCGGAGCGAGATAAGCTCTATAACGTCATCAGCCTGGAGTTCAGTCACACCAAGCTGGAGAACCTGGTGAAACGACCCACCTCGGTAAGAGACACACGCAAACCAGAAGACCTTGTCAGACACCTCAGCTTGAAAGATATACACACATAACACCAAACTATCACATGGCAAGCTTTGGGAGTCTGACCATTGTAAACGCTGGGCTATCACTTCCACAGAGCCCTGGACAGTCAGTGACGTATGCCTTTTCTCCCCAGGTGGATTTGATAGACTGGGTGGACAACATGTGGCCAAGGCACCTAAAGGAAAGACAGAGAGACTCAACCAACTCTATAATAGAAATGCAGTATCCCAAAGTGCAGAAGTGAGTCCCGTGCCTTTACATGACCTTCCTTCCTCATGTACTCAACCACACTGATTAATTCTACCCCGTGCAGTGTTTGTGGGTGGAAGCATGAGTTGATTGAATATAATATCTTTATTACATTGTTTTAGTGCAGGTTGATGTTGGATGTAAAGATGTATTTTCTTCCCTCTATCTCTCTCTTTCAGGTACTGTCTGATGAGTGTTCAGGGCTGCTTCACAGACTTCCACGTTGACTTTGGCGGTACGTCGGTCTGGTACCACATCCTGCGGGGGGGAAAGGTGAGACAACACCCAGGAGAAGCAGAGCCTTGATGTGTCACATTTGAATCACCACAGAATTTAATAGAACATAATTTATCCCTGACCAAGATGCCTGCCATTATCAGCACATTCTAGAGTTATGAAGGTTTAAGACATATGCCAATTTAGACACAGATACAATAAAATACTATCTCACTCTTCAACCCTGACCTCTGACCTCCTGTAGGTGTTTTGGCTTATCCCGCCCACACCCCAGAACTTGGAGCTGTATGAGAACTGGGTGTTGTCAGGGAAACAGGGAGACATTTTCCTCGGGGACAAGGCCCAGGACTGTCAGAGGATAGAACTGAAGCAGGGATACACCTTCATGATCCCCTCCGGTACGTACACACACACTGAGACGTACCCTCAGACACACCCGGACACAGACATTCCAACACAAAAATAATCTAACCTACCCAACTGCCTAGGCTGGATCCATGCTGTGTACACCCCTGAGGACACACTGGTGTTTGGAGGAAACTTCCTCCACAGCTTCAACATCCCCATGCAGCTCAACATCTACAACATTGAGGACCGCACACGAGTGAGTACTGTCCCCTACTGCACACTGTAACACTACTGTACCGTAACACACTACTGTACCATATAGTAACGCACTACCGTACGGAAATGCACTACTGTATTGCAGATCCATGAGTTTGGATGAGTACTACTTGATTAGGGGGAAAATTAATTGTTGACTTCCAATATCTCATGTGTACTGCTGTCCTTGTCCCCTCTCCAGGTCCCGGCTAAGTTCCGATACCCCTTCTACTATGAGATGTGCTGGTACGTGTTGGAGAGATACCTCTACTGCCTGACCAACACCTCCCACCTCACCCCCGACTTCCAGAAGCACTCACTTGGTGTTGGTGAGTACACCATTTGTTTCCCCTCCTTATCTTTTCTCTCAATATTAATTCCTCTGAGTTTATCCTTCTGTCAGGTCTGACCCGTGAAGACTCGGAGAACAAACTCAACGGCCACGTGAAAAATGGCACAGAGGAAAAGAAAGAGGGAGACAATGATAAGGAAGAAAAGGAGGAAAGTGAGACCAAGGTCAAAATGGAAGAGTCTGATGACGATTCCTTCCCCCTTCCTGGTGCCACTAAGCCGGGGGTGAGAGTAAACCTGACTCCCCTGGAGCTGGAGGGGCTGTGGAACCTGCTGGGGAAGCTGGAGGAGCTGCCGACCCACAAAAAGTGTGTCCCCGCAGGCATCCGTAATGCCCCCGCCCTGCTCCATGACATACGGGTGGGTACAATACACCCGTCTACAATATAATAATATATTATTTAGCAGTTTCTTTCATCTATAGCCACTTTCAGTAGTGCATGCATACATTGTATGGTTAGCCCCAGCAGGAATCAAACCCATGATCCTGAGGTTGCAACTGAGCGACACAGGATGTGTCTATGGCTGCACTAGCTATTTACATCAGTCTCTGGCTACATTTCAATATCCACACTAGCATACAACTTCCCGTGCATGGCCAATAGCTTAATTCTAAATGGTATGCTACTGTAGATTTTGGAATGGTACCTATTAGTATCCAGCTGTCTGCATCCATTTGTAATCTGCTCAGTCAAGTCTTGCATGTTTTTTTTATTTAACTAGGCAAGTCAGTTAAAAATAAATTCTTATTTTACAATGACGGCCTACCCCGGCCAAACCCTCCCCTAACCCGGACGACACTGGGCCAATTGTGCGCCATCCTATGGGACTCCCGATCATGGCTGGTTGTGATACAGTGAGACATGATCCTGACATGGCTAATGTTCTGCTGTTTTCAGGCTCTTCTGGAGGAACACTGCAACGATGACCCCAAGCTGTCTTATACCGGAAAGCCCATTGTCAAGTGGCCCAAGAGGGTGAGCCAGAGAGCACATGCCTCTCATACACACATTCAAATATCCACCTAACATACAGGTGCCATACATTTACTCACCAGAGTCAAGGTCTCAACAACACAGAGACAGACTAACTTTCCAGTCTCCTCTCCCCCCTCTACAGCCCTCGTGGTATCAGCCCCCTCCCCCCTCAGTGGTATACCGTCCTCGTCTCGCCATGCCCCACAAGGCCGTGGTCCCGCGCCCTGCCAAGCCCACCTCTATCTCGGCTCTGAGACGTAGGCGCGTGCGCTGCAAACACTGTGCAGCCTGCCAGAGGAAGGAGTGCGGCGAATGCAACTTCTGCAAAGATATGAGGAGGTTCGGAGGACCCGGGCGTATGAAGAAGGGCTGCATGATGAGGCAGTGTCTCGCTGTGAGTAGCCAGTGCAGTGCCTTCCTACTCAGAGAGAGGTGTGTGTAGGATATTGACCCTGGTCTCTCCCCGTCTCCAGCCTGGCCTGCCTAACTCAGCGGTGTGTGCTCTGTGTGGAGCGGGCCAGGGGAAACAGGAGTGTTCAGACGAAAGCCCCTCCACAACCCTCATGGAATGCTCCAACTGTGCTCAGATCGCCCACCCCGACTGCATCAAGGTGACCAGGCCTCGCACTAGCAGATACATGTAAAGCTGTACTACAATCCACATGGAAAATCCTTCTTGTGCAACATACTTCCATTACACATTTTCTTAAAAATGTATGTATCCCACAAAACTCAAATGGCCCTTACTGATGTGATGATTTGAGGTGTTATGGCTGTATATAATAGTCCTCTGTGTGTATGGCAGGTGTTATAACTGTTGTTAATTCTCTCTCAGGTTCCTGGGGAGGGCAGGATCAACAAGGACCTGCCCAGCTGCTGGGAGTGTCCCAAATGTTACCAGGGCAAAGAAGGCTCTTCATCGGAGGTACCCCAAATCTTACTCTTCCTCTCCATTTCTCAGTCTGTGTCTCTCTTCCTCTACGTCCCTGTAAGACAATACCCATCTACTCTATTGATACCCATTTAGTGATCATGATGATGCCCCCTGTCTCACTCTCCCTCTCGGTCTCAGTCGTCCAGCAGTGAGGACAGCACGGCTTCTACAGGTTCTCTCTCAACGTCAAATCATGCCCACCGAGAGGGGATAGGAGATGGGGAGGCAGGCAGTGGGGTGAGGAAGAGCCGACGTGGCAGACCCCCTCTAACATCCTCTCTGTCCCAGCGGATAGTGCCCCCTCCCTCTCAGAGGCTGTTACTGCAGCAACAACAAAACAGGAAGAGAGCCGGAGCGCTGGAGCTTCGACTCAGGAAGAGGGTGAGGAGGGGGGGGGTTGCTAGAGTGCTTTTTGGTTAGAGGTCTGTGTTAAAGCTCTACATCTATTGTACAATCATTCCTCACCACAAAGTAATCTCTTAAATCTCTTTCTACTCTTTGTTGCAGATCAAACTGGAGCGCAGCAAAATCTTACATTCGGTAAGCACATGCAGTCCTATTTTAAAGCACAGTAATTCTCCAAACCAGTGCATGATTATGCAAACCAAAGCACTGTTTAATCAATTTACCCATTATCCTCTACAGAAGCAGACGTTGTCTCTGGAGCGTTCTCCTAAGCTCCTGTGCTCCCAGGGTCTAGCCCACCTCCAGAGAGGGGTGTCCTCTCGCCTCCGCTCCCCTGTTGGCAGACTATCCCGGGGCCGTGGGTCCTTCAGAGGCTCCCCTTACCGCTCCCCTACAGGGGCTCGCCTCCATCCCCACCAACTCTCCCTCAGCCTGGCCCCTGCAGGCAGGGGAGAGGGGAACAGGGAGCGAGGGAGTGGGAGAGGAGTACGGCTCAGAGGAGGAGCAGCAGGGAGAGGAAGAAGAGGACAGAGACACGGAGGAGCAGAGGAAGAGAGTGATAGCAGCAGTAGTAGCAGCAGCAGCAGCAGCACCAGCAGCAGTAGTAGTAGTAGTAGTGGTAGTGATGAGGAGAGGGAGAACGGCGTGCGGGCCAGACGGAACAAAGAGAACCGACCACAGAGACGAGGAAGAAGAGCAGCCAAAGAAGATGAGGAAAAGGAACAGAGTGAGGAGTCCAACCAAAACGGAGAAGAAGAGATGGATGAAGACTGGGGGGAAGGAGGACAGGCACAAACGGAGCCACCAGTCCTCGTAGTGTCGGACCTTAGCGACGAGCTCATGAAGGGCTCGTATCTCACAGTAACCCTACAGCCGTCGAGGGCCAAACGTGATCCGGGGGCCATTGTCCCGAAACTGGAGGCTGCAGTCGCCCCCCGCCCTGCCCCTCCCGGCCAGAGTTGCATCCAACGCAAGAACCTGGCCCGACCACCCCTCAGGAACCACGCCCCAGACCCCTACGCTGCACCCTCACACTCAGACACACACACACGGGGCTCCCATCCAGACGAGAGGAGAATGAGGCCAGGCAGACCAGAGAGAACAGACAACAGCGCTTCCTCCTCTTCTCCTGTTCCTCCTCTACGCCTCCCTCTGTCGGCTTTACAGGATGGGGGGAGGGAAGTGGCGAATGGAGGGAGCGAGCCGGGCTGTGAGAGGGAGGTGTGGGTATCTGTCTTCCGTTACCTGACTCGTGCCGAACTCTGTGTCTGCATGGCCGTCTGCAAGAACTGGCACAAATGGTAAGAGACAAAAACTATTTATAATGCATTTTGTACACACACTATGAATGTGTCTGCATGCACAAGAGTGTATAGGAGCTCGATAACCAATTAAAATGTGTTTGTGTTCTCGTGTAGGAGCTTGGATAAGAGGCTGTGGATGCGGGTCGATCTGAGCGTGTCTAAATCCATCAGTCCTCAAGCTCTGTCAGGTATCATCAAACGCCAACCAGTCACCCTGGACCTCTCCTGGACCTCCATCTCCAAGAAACAACTCACCTGGCTCATCAACCGCCTGCCTGGTACACACACACACACACACACAGTCATGCCACCAAACATGTCCTCACACACTTACTCACAACTACTCACTCTGGAGATGTAACTTATTCTCTCTCCGACTCAGGGTTGAAGGATCTCATGTTGTCTGGCTGTTCCTGGTCTTCAATTTCGGCTCTTAGCTCGCCCGGTTGCCCCCTCCTGCGCACGCTGGACCTTCGATGGGCCGACGGGATCAAAGACGGACAGATCAGGGACCTGCTCAACCCACCAGGTGAGGCAACACATCCTGCCCCTTTCCTCCACCGTTTTCTGTTTTGAGTTAAATACTGTTTGGATAAATCCCTTGTCATACCAAATGAATTAGCTGCGTCCCGCTGGAGTCCACAGCAGACAGATATTTTCTATTTTTTTCCCCTTCCACCGCCTTCCTCCTGTCACCTCTCTTTCTCCTCTGCCCCTCCCCCCCTCTTCTCGCCCTAATTCCTGTTTACCCCTACCCCATCTCTCTCTAGGTTGTGATAACCGCAGTCAGCTGAGGAACATGCAGTCTTTCCGTCTGGCGGGGCTGGAGATCAGTGACTCTACTCTGAGGCTGGTGATCAGACACATGCCCCTGCTGACCCGTCTGGACCTGTCCCACTGTGGAGCCCTCACTGACCAGTCCATCAACCTGCTCACTGCTGTGGGCTCCTCCACACGCAACACACTCACCGAGCTCAACCTGGGGGGTAAGACTTTGACTCACGCATACACAGCCATAGCTGAGACTTGGAGCAGTGTGCACACACACGATTGTGACTAGTACTTGATATTGAGTTGTTGTTAGTGTTGAGCCCCGGTCTCTCTATCTCCCAGGCTGCAGTAAGCTGACAGACTCGTGTCTGCGGTACCTCCGCCGGCTTTCCTGCCTCTCCCTGCTGGACCTGCGGGAATGCAAGAGTGTGTCCCGCAAAGCCTGTGAGGCCTTCATCTCTGAGCTGTCTGTCAACACCCTCTACTGCCTATCTGAAGACAAACTGATCCAGAGGATATCCTAGAGCCCGCCTCCTCTGTCTGGGACAGGGGATACAGGGAGAGGTTGGGGACATCTGTGTGACAAGAGAAAAGACTAGGACAGGGAGGCTTAAAAGCACCTGCTGCCTCTGAAGGGAGCAGGAATGGAAAGCACTTAGTTACTGCGCACTTAGTGGGAGCAGGATTTCTTTCCAGTTGTGTGTGTGTGTGTGTGTGTGTGTATATATATATATATATATATATTTTACTAAACCAGACAAGAGACTCAGGAGTTTGAGTTTAGGCGCCTACGCTGCATGATTTAGTTGGGGTGGGAAGTGGATTCCATGATATGTGGAGGGGAGAGGTTAGACGGGTTCTTGTGAGGGTGGCAGGAGATTGTGGGGTGGGTTCTTCTCTTCACCCTGGGAGTTCTAAGGCTGTCTTTAACCAAAGGTGTTGGCTGTGGACTAACTAACTCCTCCAGGAGTACTCTGGTCAGGTCACCCCACCCTGAGACAGAGGGGCGCAGACAGGGGTTTCGGGGAAGGTGCGAGGGCAATCGACATGGTGACCAGACCACTCCTAAATAAGGACGGGGTATGAATGAAATGGGGTGGAAGGGGCGGAGACAGGGTAAATGGCGCGATCTCAAACAACCGTTAGAATTCAGGTGCTATCACTCCCAAAACTCCCTGTTTTGTACAAATATCAATCTATGACAACTCTCTATTCTAGGAAGTACCCTTCAGCCTACTTTGATGCATTTTCTGTTTCCCATGGATAAAATGTGAGTTCCCTTTACAGTTTATTTTTACTTGATAAGACTCAGTGTATAAATGTAATATTTGCTGTCATTATTCTGTCCTGTTACCCTTCGGTCTAGTGCTTCTGAGGGATCCTTCTTTTCCTTCCCACCTTGCCACATCTAAAAAATAATATAAATATATACTTTTGTGTAAATGTGTTTCCCTCTGTTAGATGACAAAAAAATCCTGTAGCATTGTAATTATTTTCAGAAGCTTTTTCACTTAATTTGTTATTAAATAAATTAAAAAGAGAAAATTAAAGGTTAACTGTTCCAGATGTATGTGGTTTTTGGGTTGTTTGAGTGCTGAGATAGTGAGAACGGGACCACAAATGTGCACTCTGCAGAACCTAATTTCACAATTGGTTAATTGATAAAGAATACTTGAGTAATATGGTACTCGGCTTCTTGTCTTAGCCCAGTGTTTTACAAATCTGATCCTTGGGATCTTATCTACAGGTTGTGCAGGCTTTTGTTACGGTGTCAGGTGATTCGCTGTGTACATGTAATACCTATTTTTTTTTTATTGGGCGCAAAGAGCCCGTGGTCATCAGCTGGAGATTCTCACCATTGCCCCACAACTCTACTTGACATCTGGCATTAGAAGTGGGGATAGAACAGTTGTTTACCCATAAATGATTGTATGGTAACATGCATTTACGCGCCCTTCCTTCTTCACCCACTCCAGCTGCTAGCAATAACCTGGAACTAAAGCGACGCTGAAAATGACGTGAAATATAAATAAATAATGCAAACTGGGGTGTGTATATTGTCTCAGCTGCTGCAGTCTGTTATTTTTAAGAATACCGGACTGCAATAGTGGTTTGTTGTTTCTAGAATGTTTGATTGGAATATGAACACCGACAAGGTATATTGACAGCATCCGAATTGACATCGCTATCATCGGACGTATTATATACTCGAGTGACCTGGATATGTATTCGAAATAGGCCGTATCTCGGTCTATTATTTTGACTGCATAGGATCAGAAAAAAACCATCGCGAAAGCGAGTGGGTGATGATAGGGAGTTGTTTGCTTGTTAGCACATCAGCAGGACATGATACCGTCGTTTGTTACAAACGGCATTGCTAGACTAGAAATGGACATGGTTAGACGTTCAATGTTAGCCAGCTAGCTAACAAGCAAGATGGAATGGAAAATAAGTGCTGTCATATGTTCTTGGCCAGTTAGCCGCTTTCCTGGCTAATGGGTAGACGAGGGCTAGCTATGTATTTTAATCGGCACCTACTCCTATCCTATTGCTAATTACTTTGCTAAATATTTACCCGTTTAATAAAGTAGAATCTTGCTACCTTGCGGGAATTTTTTGTGCACGCGTCCTCACGTCTCTTGAGAGAGAACATTTTTGCTGCTGTTGGAAGAGAAACGGTGAAAGCTGTATAGCAAGTTGCTAGCTACATTTGATAAACAATGGCTCAAGAGGCGTTTCCTTTTCATTTTCTGGTTTGGAACAACCAATACCTTGAGCTTGAACGGCAACTACAAAAAAACGAGGTAAGTCAACCTGGGGTAGCAACATACGTTTCTCTCTTTTCAACAGTTCACGTTTTGAGTTTGACAGCTTTGCGTCCTGTACCGCACCGCTCAGAAGGCGCGCCCCAGCTTTCATGACACACCAGTGCTGTTCTTCCACAGGAGAATGTGGATCGCTTGGACCCACGGGGGCGCACCCCGCTAGAGCTGGCTGTGTGTCTGGGCCACCTGGAATCAACCCGTGTGCTGCTCAGACACTCCGCAGACCCAACGCACTGCAACGCTCAGAGCTGGACTGGTGAGTGGAGAGGAATGTATGAGAAGAATACAAATCACCTGTTTCCTAAAACATATTTCTGTACAGTTTTTGAAGGATATAGTGCCTGTAGAAAGTCCACACCCCCTTGAACATTTTCACAAGTTACAAAGTGGAATTCAAATGCAGTTTTCATTTGTTTTGTCAAGGATCTACCTACACACAACCCAGTGGATTTAAAAAAAAAATTATGTTAAGATTAATGAAGAATAAAACTCTAATACGGAGCATTCGGAAAGTATTCAGACCCCTTGACCTTTTCCACATTTTGTTATGTTACAGCCTTATTCTAAAATTGATTAAATAGTTTTCCCCCCCTCATCAATTTACACACAATACCCAGCTTTATCGTTATGGTGGAGTTTCTCCCACTCTTCTCTGCAAATCCTCTTAAACTCTGTCAGGTTGGATGGGGAGCGTTTGCTGCACAGCTATTTCCAGGTCTTTCCTGAGATGTTTGATCAGATTCAAGTCCAGGCTCTGGCTGGGCCACTCAAGGACATTCAGAGACTTGTCCCGAAGCCACTTCTGTGTTGTCTTGGCTGTGAGCTTAAGGTCTTTGTCCTGTTGAAAGGTGAACCTTCGCCCCAGTCTGAGGTCCATGTGCGCTCTGGAGCAGGTTTTCATCAAGGATCACTTTTTACTTTGCTCTGTTTCGTCACGATCGAGTGAAAGAGAGTCTCCCAATCCCTGCTGCTGAAAAACATTGCCACAGCATGATCCTAACACTACCATAGCTCAACGTAGGGATGGTGCCAGGTTTCCTCCAGACGTGATGCTTGGCATTCAGTTTGAGTTCAATCTCATGGTCAGAGTCCTTTAGGTGCCTTTCGGAAAACTCCAAGCTAGCTGTCATGTGTTTTTTACTGAGCAGTGGCTTCCGTCTTGCCACTACTTTAGAGGTCTGATTGGTGGAGTGCTGCAGGATTTTTGTCCTTCTGGAAGGTTTTCCCATCTCCACAGAGGAACTCTGGAGTTCTGTCAGTGACCATCGGGTTCTTGGTCACCTCCCTGACCTAGGTCCTTGTCCCCTGATTGCTCAGTTTGGCCAGGCTGCCAGCTCTAGGAAGAGTGTTGGTGGTTCCAAAAGTTCCTCCATTTAAGAATGATGGAGGCCACTGTTTTCTTGGGGACCTTCAATGCTGCAGATCTGTGCCTCAACACAATCCTGTCTCGGAGCTCTACGAACAATTCCTTCGACCTCATGGCTTGGTTTTTGAGCTGACATGAACTGTCAACTGAGTAAAGAGTCTGAATACTTATGTAAATTTTATTTATTTATATACATTTGCAAAAATTTAAACCTGTTTTTACTACGTCATTATGAGGTATTGTGTGTAGATTGTTGAGGAAACATTTTTAATTGAATCGTTTTAGAATAAGGCTGTAACGTAACAAAATGTGGTAAAAGGTCTGAACTTTCCAAATGCATTGTAAACCTTGATTAGATTAGTATTCACCCCACCCGAGTCAATAAATGTTAAAAACACCTTTGGTGTCTTCTTGGGTACATCTCATAAGTGCTTTGCACAACTGTATTGTGCAATATTTGCACATTATTCTTTAAAATTCTTCAAGCTATGTCAAGTTGGTTGTTGTTCAATACCATTTTCAAGTCTTGCCATCGATTTTAAGGCAATTAAGGTCAAAACTGTAATGAGCCCACTAAAGGAACATTCAATGTCTTTCTTGGTAAGAAACTCCAATGTATATAAGGGAAAGGGGGATACTTAGTCAGCTGTACAACTGAATGTCTTCAATTGAAATGTCTTCCACATTTAACCCAACCCCTCTGAATTAGAGAGGTGCGGGGGGCTGCCTTAATCGACATCCGCGTCTTCGGCTCCCAGAGAACAGTGAGTTAACTGCCTTGCTCGGGCAGAACGACAGATTTTTACCTTGTCAGTTCGGAGATTCGATCCAGCAACTTTCGGTTACCGACCCAACGCTCTAACCACTATTTATTTGGCCTTGTTTTAGCTTATTTTCCTGCTGAAAGTTGACTTTGTTTCTGTGTCTATTGGAAAGCAGACTGCAGTTGAACCAGGTTTTCCTCTAGGATTTTGACTGTGCTATGCTCTTCTGTTTCTTTCTATCCTAAAAAACTCCCTAGTCCATGCTGATGACAAGCATACCCATAACATGATGCAGCCACCACCATGCTTGAAAATGTGAAGAGTGGTACACAGTAATGTTGTGTTGGATTCAGGACATAAAGTTAATTTCCTTGCTACATAATTTGCAGTTTTACTTTAGTGCCTTATTGCAAACAGGATGCATGTTTTGGAATATTTGTTATTCTGTACAGGCTTCCTTGCTTTCATGCCGTCATTTAGCTTAGTATTGTGGAGTAACTACAATGTTGATCCATCCTCAATTTTCTCCTGTCACAGCCATTCAACTCTAACTGTTTTAAAGTCACCATTGGCCTCATGGTGGAATCCCTTAGCGATTTCCTTCCTCTCTGGAAACTGAGTTAGGAAGGACCCCTGTAGCTTTGTAGTGACTGGGTGTAATGATACACCAAAGTGTAATTAATAACTACACCATGCTCAAAGGGATATTCAATGTCTGTTTTTTTACCCATTTATCAATAGGCGCCCTTTGCGAGGCATTGGAAAACCTCCCTGGTCTTTGGTTGAATTTGTGTTTGAAATTCACTGTTCGACTGAAGGAACTTAAAGATCATTTTACTTGTGGGGTAAAGAGATGGAGGTAGTCATTCAAAAATCATGTTAAACACTATTATTGCACTGAGTGAGTCCATGTAACTTATGTGGCTTTTTAAGCACATTTTTACTCCTGAACATATTTAGGTGTACCGTAACAAATGGATTGAATACTTATTGATTCGATACATTTTGCCTTTTCATTATTAAGATATTACTAAAAACACAATTCCACTGTTATTATAGGTTATTGTGTGTAGGCCATTGACACACAATCTAAATGTAATCAATTTTAAATTCAGTCTGACAACAAAATGTGGATACAGTCTAGGGGTGTGACAACTTTCTGAAGGCACTGTATGTATGGACGACAGAGGAAGGGGGTAGTCATTGAAAAATCATGCCAACTCTTATTATTTTCTTATTATTTCCATATCATTTATCTGATTGGTTATGCCAAATTTGACTTCTGTGTTCAATCTGGAGGCGGTTAAAACTCTCACACCTGGTTTGTCAAGGTGCTGGCTAGCGGAGTAGAACACTTGAAAGTAAAAAGGAGAGCCTCACACTCTCGGAGCTCAGACGTAATTTAATAATGTTTCGACAGACAAGCTGTCTTCATTGTGGTATAATGACAAACATTGCGGGTCACTAATTGATATAGAGTTTGAAAGTATACAGGTGTCTGTAATCATGGCCAGCTGTGGCTTGACTTCATTGGTCGATATATATATATATATATGAGAACGGGGGGAAAAGCATGAATGTATCTATGATCCTATCCAATGTGGCTACGTAGGCCTACAAACATTATTTACAATGGATAGCGAAAGAAGGACTTCAGATCAAACTCTACGTTGAGACCAAAGGGAGCAAGGGCTTTCAAACTCGATATAAACGAGTGACCCACTGTGTTTGTCATTATACCCGGATGAAGACCGCTTGGCTGTCGAAACGTTGTTACATTATTGCGTCTGAGTGTGCGGCTCTCATTTTTTTATTTTTCAAATTTGACTTCTCAACTTCCCAAAACAAAGTGGGTGAATACTTGTGCAACTCATTTTATAACATTTTTATTATTTTGTCAAATTTAATTTCACTTTGTTATTATGGAGTATTTTGTCTAGGTCAATGACAAAACATGACAATTAAAATATTTCACTCCCACATTGTAATGTAACAAAATGTGAGAGAATTTCAATTGAGTGCAGACTTTCTATAGGCACTGTGTGTGGGTTGATTGCATTTCGATGTCCAGTTTTGCAGGAGGCAGTGAGCACAGGGGACCCTGAGCTTTGTCAGCTGGTGCTGCAGTATAGAGACTTCAAGCGAGCCACAGAGAGACTGGCCGGCATCCCAGAACTGCTCAGCAAGCTAAGACGGGTAAGGTAACGCTTTGCAGCCTTCGCTTCAGCCATATAACAAACACCGGTAGCACACCTGTCAATCACATATCTGAAACTCACGATGCTGTGTCACCTCTTTCAGGCCCGGGATTTTTACGTGGAGATGAAATGGGAGTTCACCAGTTGGGGTGAGTGTGTGTGATCGTGAAGGGCTCATATCTGCTCACTGTGGTCGGTTTCAGCACCAGATGAACAGCTCCCAGTTATACTGTCACTGTGATGCACTGAAGTGTTTATGGTGGTTATAACCCCCCTCCCCCAAACTCTCAGTCCCCCTGGTTTCCAAGGTGTGTCCCAGTGATGTGTACCGCGTGTGGAAGAGTGGCTCGTGTCTGCGGGTGGACACCACTCTACTGGGATTTGAGCACATGACCTGGCTCAAGGGCCGTCGCAGCTACATCTTTAAGGGCGAAGGTATAACACTGGTGGTATGGTTTCCATAGAGTGGTTGAATGGTGAATGTGTGTTGTCTCCATGGTAATGTGTGTGTTTCTATAGAGAATGGCGCTGTGGTGATGGAGGTGGACCATGACAAGCAGGTGGTGTACACAGAGCCTCTGTCTCTCTCCCTGCGGGACGCTCCGTCTCTCCTGGCTGCCATGCTGCCCACCCAGGAGAACACCGCCCAGAGACTCACCTCCCCTATCGTCTCCACACACCTCAACACACGCAACATCGCCTTCGAGAGGTAACCCACACACTCATCGTCTTCACACACCTCAACACACTCAACTTCGCCTTCGAAAGGTAGCTACTTCACACACAACATACTCACCTACCTGGTCTGTCTTCTAATTATTCTCTCCTGCTCTTTGCTGCACAGGAACAAGTCTGGCATTTGGGGCTGGCGTTCTGAGAAGAGTGAGGCAGTCAGTGGCTATGAAGCAAAGGTGAGCCCAGAGGCACCATTGGACTTGAAAAATGTTTCTAATAGAAAGTGTTTCTTGGCGCTTAAAAAAAACATTTTTTTATTGAATCATGTTTTTTTCCCTTTGGTTTGTTTTCAGGTGTACAGCGCCACTAATGTGGAGCTGGTGACTCGATCAAGAACAGAGCACCTGTCGGACCAGGACAAGTCAAAGAGCAAAGGTACACACAGAACACTTATGTTTTATTTGGTCATAGTGTACGTACAGGCACAGCATGGTTCAATCCCTCCTGTCCTCCCAGGCACCAAGACTCCTCTTCAGTCCTTCCTGGGGATAGCTGAGCAGCATACTGCTCCTAATGGGGTGAGTTTCAGAAAGACACCTCCACCTCATATTATATGTGGTGGATAGATGCTTTGATGGACTGACTGACTGGATGTGGTCAATGATGTGTCTCTCTTCCCATGTCTCTCAGAGTAATGTTTCTCAGTGTGCCAGCCCCCATAACCCCACAGCCATCACCGCTGAGGAATACTTTGACCCAGAGTTCCAACTCCATGAGCGAGACATCGGACGCCCCGTGGAGCTCACCAGCAAAGTCCAGAGGTACCACTGTTGCCATGGCAACAGATGGCCGGGATCACCGTAGCAACGCACAGTCAAGCTTGGAGAAGCACAAGATCACTGCCATGTTTAATGCAAGTGTCTTTATTTTTCTCTCTTGCTCTCTCTGTCTCTCTCTCTCTTTAGGTTTAAGGCCCATCTGTGGTTGAGTGAGGCTCACCCTCTGTCATTGGCTGAGCAGGTCACGCCCATCATTGACCTCATGGCCATCTCCAACGCCCATTTTGCCAAACTACGTGACTTCATCACTCTGAGCCTGCCCCCCGGCTTCCCGGTCAAAATAGGTGAGGCTTAATCCCAAACTGACCCCTAGTCCCTACCTTCAAGGCAGGATCTGAAACAGAGACCCAAAGAGAAGACATGGAGAGGAGCAGGTGCTATCAGAAGAAAAAGGACACGCTTTACAATTTAAGCTTAAACAAAGTGACAAGAGTTTGAAGATCTCCCCTTTCTCTCTCTCTCTCTCTCTCTCTCTCTCTTTCTCAGAGATCCCTCTGTTCCATGTGTTGAATGCCAGAGTGACCTTCAGTAACCTGTGTGGCTGTGATGAGCCTGTCAGCTCGGTTACTGTACACACACCTGAGGAGGCCCCCGAGGCTGGTAACCACACGCAACACATACTAAAGGGCTATTTATACCCTACGGAGTGTAGTGCAGTGTCAAAGTGACGTTTTTCGTCCCCAAAAGGGGCAGCTCCTTGTAGTGCGCGCCGATATTCTACGTAGTCCTGTGCCCCATGAATGCTTTTAACGTGCCGTATCATTCCTTGCGTAGCCATGGGGGAAGTGTTGTGTATATAATCTCAGCAACTGTTCAGACAATTAACCAAACAACATTGTAGCCTTAATTAGAATGTATTTTGTTTAGAAGAAATAACTATTTTCACTGTGACCAAAACATGACATTCTATTTTTAGCTGAGTGAATACATAGGAGCAGCATATGACATTTCGATAATGTTGTAGGTTACACCGGCAAGTTTTGAGAGTATTTGCCAGGTCAATCAGATGTATTATTAAATCAAATGCCATGTGAAACAATGTGGGAAGCTAAAAGGCTAGCTATCTTGCAGTGTTTAGCCAACTTGCTAGCTAGGGAAGACAAGACTCTTCTTTTGCTTTCACAACAAATGAGAAGACAACAAAAACTTCTGTTGCCCCCTTGTGAATGTTGCTATTTGGGAGTCTGGATGGGTGAGGTATCGTGTTACCAAAAGGTGCACGATGCTCGAAAAAAAAAAAAAAAAAAAGGTGTGGAAACGTATCTCCCTGTCCCTCTGCTCCCAGGGCAGGCCCTGCATCCATTTAACTGCGAGGTGGACCCCTCCGTATTTGAACCACCCCCAGACTACACCACGCTTGGTCCGGGCCGCAGCGAGCCAATGAGAGATGAGGATGATAACTTGCTGCAGTTTGCCATCCAGCAGAGCCTATTGGACGCGGGGACAGAGAGCGACCAGGTGAGACAGGAAATGATCATGGTTTACTCTTAATAGAAGTCATTGATCCACAAATTAAATATTTATCAGCTTTAAGTTTTCATGACGATTGCCACGGAAGTTCAGTAAAATCTATCTCTCTGTAGGTGACTATATGGGAGGCTCTGACTAACAGTCGTCCTGTTTCTGGGCAAATACAGTCACCCCTGTATGAGGACGACTCTCAGCTGGAGAGGTGAGAAGCGTCTATCCTTTTCACCTTGTTTATGTCGGATAATATATTATAAGGCTTTCACTCTCTGGCATTAGCTTTTAAACTGTCATCCCGCTACTTCTCTCTGATAGGGCCATCCAGGAGTCCCTGTCGATCTCATTGGCTGGTGGTAAGGAAGGAGAGCCTGCAGATCCTGCCCCTCCCCTGTCAGTCTCGCCGCCGCACCCCGGAGTCTACTCCCCTCCCTCCTACAGCTCAGTGGCTGAGCTGCGGTTGCCGGGGCCTTTTCCTCGGGGAAACAGCTTTGACGAGCAGCTACGCATCGCCATGGACCTCTCGTGCAGGGAACAGGAAGAGATGGACAGGTGTGAGAGGGATGAGTGCTTGTAGGGTTTCTTTCTCTGATCGTCCATTGATTTCTGACCAGGGAAAGGGATGAGGAGAGGAACCCTTTCTAGAGTATTTGAACACAGCCATGCAGAGTGCGATTATAAGGATGGATGAGGAAAGGATTTGGGGAGCTTGATTGCCAGTTTCTGGGATCTAATGACTTAATTCTGTTTCCTGTTACAGGGCGAGGCAGGAGGAAGAGGATGAGCTGGAAAGGATCCTTCAGCTGTCACTTTTAGAGAAGTAGCCACGTCTTGATTGGGGAACAAACATGTTAACTTATTGTTTTAGGTTTTTTTATCCTGCAATGTTAAATTATTATTATTTAGTTTTAATTTATGATGTCTTAATAATGGGGCATTAGAGTATGGGACCAGGCTGCACGGAGGGAGGTAGAGATGGTACTGGCCTCAAGGTGGGTAAAAGCAATATGGTGGAAACTACTTTCCATTCACCAGTGGGCACCTGCTGTATTTGCTTCACCTGTCCAGTGGGAAGGGTTGTTTTGAGAGATGAGGGGTACTGGGAGGGAAAGATGGTCAAACTAGCAGTGCTGCTGTAAGAGCGCTCTTCAGGCCCTGAATGGATGGAGAGAACACTTTTATTTTGCTTTATTTTTCACAACCCAGCTGTCATTGAGTGATTAGTTCTTTAACCTTTCACCTATGATACAAACTGATAATAGTGATATGATTTATGAAATACTGATATATATAAGATAATTATTGATAAAAAATATATTATGCTGGTTGACTCCTGCGTGTGACTTGGAAAATAAATGTATCCTGAAGCATTTGTGTGGTAGTTTATTTCCGTGTGTGTGTGTGTGCAAAGGTCAGAAGCGGACAATTCAGATATCTAGGCCAGTAGTAATCTTTATGCACCATTGTATTATTTCAAATCTACATCTCATTGGCAAATTTTTAACTGGAGCCAAGCATGAGCTCAACAAAAAAAAAGTGCATTTACTATAGTGTACACATCTTTATAAGGATGATTGACAGGATGTTTCCTCGCCAACGTGACATTTGGGTACAAAACCACAGAGAAACAAAAACTTGCTAGATGCTATGGATCAAGTGTGTTCATTTGTGACATTGTTGCTCTGTGTGTGTGATTTTTGTGTAGTGTGTGAAAACTGTTCCCCTGTGTAGGTCTGTTTCATCCCCTTTCGGTACTGCTGTGCGGAGCTCCTAATTCAGGTCTTCAGGTATGGGGTCTGGAGAGACAAACAGAGTAGACGGACTGAAGAGAACTTACAAGCCTGAGACTGCACCCACGTCTATTGTAAACACACTGATGCTCTGAAGTTGATTGTGACCCACACACCTGGGTTTAATACTTCATCTGCGTCTTGATATTCTTTTTCTGTATCTGTGTCTTTGATTGGGAGTTTGGAAAAGGAGGGAGGGGTGCTCCCTTTCGGGATCATCAGTGCCACTCTCGCCGGGGGGACCGTTTTGGGTGGAAAACAGGGCAGTGCGAGTGGCAAATCTGATTGGCACATGTCACAAGTTACACACCTTGTACGATACAGGAGTAATGATATGATTGTTATGGTGGATAAGCTTAGCCTTCAGTGGTGAGTCAACTTATTTGTGGTGTTGTGACGCTCTCTCACCAATGCAGGTGTCGTAGGTCTGGGGAACCAGGTATGGGTGCAGACGGAACTCTGTTGCCTTCAAGAAGTGATCTAGCACTGCCCCCAGGGAAGGGACAGTCACCTGATGAAACAGACAGACATTAGGATGTTACCTCCTATCAAAAGCAGATATCGGACAAACTTGAAGGGCTGTCAAGACACTAAGCATATACAGAGTGTAGTCTCATATCAGTGCTGTGTTTTGAGCCCATTCTGATGGGATGAGAGTCAGACATTCAGTACAGGAATCAGGCTGCAAGGAGCAGGACTCACCGGGGCATCTAGTTCAATGACGAAGCCTGTGTCTATGGAAAGCACTTTGTAGTTCTTCATCACTGGGCCACTGCAAGATAGAGTCTGGTAAATCTCAAGAGTACTCGGTCTCCTCTCTACTCCCTCAGCCAGAGACACTGTTGTATGATAGGGATAGGGTGCTGTTGTCAATAAAGGCTTGTTTAGTGAAGGGGGGAGAAACTTGCGGCCTGTACATTACAGGGTGTTGGAGTTCAGGGTTAAAGGTCAGGGGTGAGATGTTTAAGTTCAAGACCTGGAGTAGTCCTGTCTCAAGGTGATGGCGTAGTTAGTGTTGTCAGTTGAGGGGCGGAGAATGATGCTGCCGTACTCTGTGTTCTCCTTCAACATCTTCTCTGCCTTCTGTCGAGACACAGGAAAGAAACAGCTGGAGAGAGAAGAAAAGGAGGATGAGAGGAGACGAGATAGAAATACATTTTCTATCAAAATAATGAATAGAAACATGGCAATTCTCACAGGGGGGTTCCAGAGAGGGCATCGTCATATGTGTCGTCTGAGGAGGGATGGATATGGTAGGTGGTGTAAGGCAGGGGAGGACGTGGGGCCTGTCTCTTCTTCTCCTCAGACAGAACCTCTTCCAGCCTCAGCATCTGACCTGGGAGCAGCTGCAGTTTACTGGGGATCTCCTTCTACAGGGCACATCGTCAAAGAAATTGCAAGCTTATATCTACTTTGCTCTTTAGTTTAATCTAGAAGTTCTCTGTTCTTACTTAACTCTCAGGAAAATTAGTCAGAATGAGTATTTAACCCTGACAGCCCAATGTGTATGTGTGTGTTACATACAGTGGCCACAGTCATGATGAAGCCTCTCCACTCCTCTCCTGTGTTGGGGTTATCCACCTAGATCAGATATCAACAGATACCTCGTAAATCTGCAGGATTGTGCAACCACTTTATGGCTATTTGCCAGTAACACGTTCTGATTAGGAGTGGCAATAACTTGACTGAATGTAACATAAATGACCTTTAGCTGCACTTCCTCATTGGTCAGGGTGAGAGTGTAGATGGTTGACCTGTTGTTTTGATAAGGAGAATCCATCGACATCGACTTCCACATCTGAAGGTCCAGTTTCTCTGAGTACTGATAGGGAATTACGTATCTGATTAGTCAAGCCATAGATAGATAGATTAAAAAACTTGATACAATACAACCAAGAAATTAGATGAGTGCAGCTATTCTCTTACTGTGTCATGCATCTCGTCTGTGTACAGAAAGAGTTTTGATCCACGGAGCTCTGCATAAAAGTTCTTAAATTCCTGGAAAAGGCCAAACCAGATTCAACATGAAGTCCATTGCTCTACACTTGCAGAAACATGCCCAAATGAATTGATTTACTTTGATAGGTATACTTTCCCAGTAAAAATGTTCTACATTGTAGAATAATACTGAAGACATCAATACTGTGAAATTGTAACCAAAAGAAGTGTTAAACAAATCAAAATATATTTTATCTTTGAGATTCTTCAAAGTAGCCACCCTTTGTGTTTATGACAGCTTTGTACGCTCTTGGCATTCTCTCAACCAGCTTCAGAAGGTAGTCACCTTGAATGCATTTCAATTAACAGGTGTGTCTTGTTAAACACTTCTTATGGTGGGCAGTATGACTAAGGTCCCCAGAGTAAACTGCCTGCTCCTCAGTCCCAGTTGCTAATATATGCATATTATTTGTATATATGGATAGAAAACACTCAGAAGTTTCTTCAACTGTTTGAATTATGTCTGTGAGTATAACAGAACTCATATGGCAGGCAAAAACCTGAGAAAAAGTCCAACCAGTAAGTGGGAAATCTGAGGATGGTCGATCAACTTAGCCCCTATAGAAGATACAGTGGGATATTGGTCATTTTGCACTTCCTAAGGCTTCCACTAGATGTCAACCGTCTTTAGAAACTTGATTGATGCTTCTACTATGAAGGGGGGCTGAATGAGTCAGAGGTCTGCCAGTCACATGCTGGTCACACACATTTCACATGAGAGGTATTTCTCGTTCCTTTGCTTTTCTGAAGATTTTTGAAATTTTGTCTGCAACTAGTGAACGCGCTTCGTGAGTTTTGATTTGTTTACCAAACGCGCTAACAAAAGTAGCTATTTGGACATAAATGATGGACATTATCGAACAAATCAAAATTTTTGTGGAACTGGGATTCCTGGGAGTGCATTCTGATAAAGATCATCAAAGGTAACTGAATATTTATAATGTTATTTCTGACTTCTGTTGACTCCAACATGACGGATATATGTATTTGTTGTCGGAGCACCGTACTCAGATAATTGCATGGTTTGCTTTTTCCGTAAAGCTTTTTTGAAATCTGACACAGCGGTTGCATTAAGGAGAAGTATATCTTTAATTCAAACAAACTTTATCAAACTTTATCAAACAAAACATACATGTATTGTGTAACATGAAGTCCTATGAGTGTCATCTGATGAAGATCATCAAAGGTTAGTGATTCATTTTATCTCTATTTCTGCTTTTTGTGACTCCTATTTTTGGCTGAAAAAATGGCTGTGTTTTTCTGTGGCTTGGCTCTGACCTAACAATTGTTTGTGGTGCTTTCACTGTAAAGCCTATTTAAAATCAGACACTGTGGTGGGATTAACATCAAGATTACCTTTAAGATTACCTTTAAAATGGTATAAGGTGTAAAACTCAGGTGTAAAACTTATACCATTAAACTTGTATGTTTGAGGAATTTTAATTATGAGAGTTCTGTTGTTTTGAATTGGACGCCCTGCACTCTCACTGGCTGTTGTCATATCGATCCCGTTAACGGGATTTCAGCCCTAAGAAGTTTAAAAGTTCATTTGTGGAATTGATTTCCTTATTTTATGCATTTGAGCTAATCAGCTGTGTTGTGACAAGGTAGGGGTGGTGTACAGAAGATAGTCTTATTTGGTGAAAGACCAAGTCCATATTATGGCAAGAACAGCTCAAATAATCAAATCGAAAGGATAGTCCATCATTACTTTAAGACATGAAGGTCAGTCAATCAGGAACATTTCAAGAACTTTCAAGAAGTTTCTTAAAGTACAGTCGCAAAAACCATCAAGCGCTATGATGAAACTGGCTCTCACGGGGACCGCCACAGGAAAGACCCAGAGTTACCTCTGCTACAGAGGATACATTCATTAGAGTTAACTGCAACTCAGATTGCAGTTCAAATAAATGCTTTTATTTTTTATTTTTTTATTTCACAAGGTAAGATAGTTGAGAACAAGCTCTCATTTACAACTGCGACCTGGTCAAGATAAAGCAAAGCAGTGCGACACAAACAACAACACAGAGTTACACATGGAATAAACAAACATACAGTTAATAACACAGTAGAAACAAAAGTCTATATACAGCTTCACAGTGTTCAAGTAACAGACCCATCTCAACATCAACTGTTCAGAAGAGTGAGTGAATCAGGCCTTCATGGTCGAATTGCTGAAAAGAAACCACTACGAAAGGACACCAATAATAAGAAGAGACTTGCTTGGGTCAAGAAACACAAGCAATGGACATTAGACCGGTGGAAATCTGTAATTTGGTCCAAATTTAAGATTTTTTTGGTTCCAACCACTGTGTCTTTGTGAGATGCAGAGTAGGTGAATGGATGATCTCCGCATGTGTGGTTCACACCGGGAAGAATGGAGGAGGAGGTGTGATGGTGTGGGGGTGCTTTGCTGGTGACACTGTCTGTGATTTATTTAGAATTCAAGGCACACTTAACAAGGCTACCACAGCATTCAGCAGCGATACGCCATCACATCTGGTTTGCGCTTAGTGGGATTACCATTTGTTTTTCAACAGGACAATGACCCAACACATCTCCAGGCTGTGTAAGGGCTATTTGACCAAGAAGGAGAATGATGGTGCTGCATCAGATGACCTGCCTTCCACAATCACCCAACCTCAACCCAATTGAGATGGTTTGGGATGAGCTAGAACGCAGAGTAAAGGAAAAGCAGCCAACAAGTGCTCAGCACTGTAAAACGCTCCCCAAAACACTTCAGCGAGCAGGCCTTTCCTTCCGGGTATCCTGGAAGGATATTGACCTCATCCCGTCAGTAGAGGACGCCTGGTTATTCTTTAAAAGTGCCTTCCTCACCATCTTAAATAAGCATGCCCCATTCAAAAAATGTAGAACCAGGAACAGGAACCAGGAACAGATATAGCCCTTGGTTCACTCCAGACCTGACTGCCCTTGACCAGCACAAAAACATCCTGTGGCGTACTTCATTAGCATGATCTTTTCAGAGAAGTTAGGAACCATTTTACAGTACACAGGCAGTTAGGAAAGCTAAGACTATATTTTGCAAACAGAAATTTGCATCCTCTAGCACAAACTCAAAAAAGTTCTGGGACATTAATGTCCATGAAGAATAAGAACACTTCCTCCCAGCTGCCCACTACACTGAGGCTAGGCAACACTGTCACCACTGATAAATCCATTATAATTGAGAATTTCAATAAGCATTTCTCAATGGCTGGCCATGCTTTCCACCTGTTACCCCTACCCCGGTCAACAGACCTGCACCCCCCACAGCATCTCGCCCAAGCCTCCCCCATTTTTCCTTCACCCAAATCCAGATAGCTGATGTTCTGAAAGAGCTGCAAAATCTGGACCCCTACAAATTAGCCGGGCTAGACAATCTGGACCTTCTCTTTCTAAAATGATCTGACAAAATAAATTGCAATCCCTATTACTAACCTGGTCAACCTCTCTTTCGTATCGTCTGAGATTGGAAAGCTGTTGTGGTCATCCCCCTCTTCAAAGGGGGAGACACTCTAGACCCAAACTGCTACAGACCTGTATCTATCCTACCCTGCCTTCTAAGGTCTTCGAAAGCCAAGTTAACAAACAGATTACCGACCATTTCGAATCCCACCGTACCTTCTCCACTATGCAATCTGGTTTCAGAGCTGGTCATGGGTGTACCTCAGCCACGCTCAAGGTCCTAAACGATATCATAACCACCATTGATAAGAGACAGTACTGTGCAACCGTATTCATCGACCTGGCCAAGGCTTTCGACTCTGTCAATCACCACATTCTTATCGGCAGGCTCAACAGCCTTGGTTTCGCAGATGACTGCCTCGTCTGGTTTACCAACTACTTCTCTGATAGAGTTCAGTGTGTCAAATCGGAGGGCCTGTTGTCCGGACCTCTGGCAGTCTCTATGGGGGTGCCACAGGGTTCAATTCTTGGGCCGACACTTTTCTCTGTATACATCAATGATGTCGCTCTTGCTGCTGGTGATTCTCTGATCCACCTCTATGCAAACGACACCATTCTGTATACATCTGGCCCTTCTTTGGACACTGTGTTAACTGACCTCCAGATGAGCTTCAATGCCATACAGCTCTCCTTCCGTGGCCTCCAATTGCTCTTAATTGCAAGTTAAACTAAATGCATGCTCTTCAACTGATCGCTGCCCGCACCCGCCAGCCCGCCTAGCATCACTACTCTGGACAGTTCTGACATAGAATATGTGGACAACTACAAATACCTAGGTGTCGGATTAGACTGTAAACTCTCCTTCCAGACTCACATTAAGCATCTCCAATCCAAAATTAAATCTAGAATCGGCTTCCTAATTCGCAATTTAATTTAATTAATTTACAAAATAGCCTCCGACACTCTACTCAACAAACTGGATGCAGTCTATTACAGTGCCATCCGTTTTGTCACCAAAGCCCCATACACTTATCACCACTGTGACCTGTATGCTCTCGTTGGCTGGCCCTCGCTTCTTACTCGTCGCCAAACCCACTGGCTCCAGGTCATCTACAGGTCTCTGCTAGCTAAAGCCCCACCTTTTCTCAGCTCACTGGTCACCATAGCAGCACCCACCCGTAGCACGCGCTCCAGCAGATATATTTCACTGGTCACACCCAAAGCCGATTCTTCCTTTGGCCACCAGTCCTTCCAGTTCTCCACTGCAAATGACTGGCACAAACTGCAAAAATCACGGAAGCTGGAGACTCGTATCTCCCCCTCACTAGCTTTAAGCACCAGCTCACAGATCACTGCACCTGTACATAGCCCATCTGTAAATAGCCCATCCAACTACCGCATCCCCATACTGTATTTTTATTTACATTTACATTTACATTTAAGTCATTTAGCAGACGCTCTTATCCAGAGCGACTTACAAATTTTATTTATTTATCTAGCTCCTTTACACCCCAGTATCTCTACTTGCACATTCATCTTTTGCACATCTATCACTCCAGTGTTTAATTGCTATATTGTAATTACTTCGCCACCATAGCCTATTTATTGCCTTAACTCCCTTATCTTACCTTATTTGCACACACTGTATATAGACTTTTTCTACTGTATTATTGTCTGCATGTTTGTTTATTCCATGTGTAAATCTGTGTTGTTGTATGTGTCGAACTGCTTTGCTTTATCTTGGCCAGGTCGCAGTTGTAAATGAGAACTTGTTCTCAACTAGCCTACCTTGTTAAATAAAGGTGAAAAAAGCATACGTGGGAACTCCTTCAAAACTGTTTCAAAAGCTTTCCAGGTGAAGCTGGTTGAGAGAATGCCAATAATCTGTAAAGTTGTCATCAGGGCAAAGGGTGGCTACTTTGAAGAGTCTCAAAGATAAAAATCTATTTTAATTTGTTTAACACATTTTTGATTACCACATGATTCCATATGCGTTATTTCATAGTATCGATGTAGTCACAATGTAGAAAATAGTAAGAATAAAGAAAAACCATTGAATGAATATGTGTGTCCAAGTTTTCACCATCACTGTAAAACCCTAGTTATTTTGTTGCTTTGACAAAGTTATTTATGAAAGATTATGTCATTAATGATTCATTTACTTCTGTCCCTCATTTGAAGGTCAACCCTGTTATGTTATGTGAACTGAACTCTCATTTTAATATGGTGAAGCTATTCCTTTTTAAACATTTATTTTAAAAGAAATATTGAACATCTAATAGTGAAATCATAGTATAAAACCAGGTGAGCTGGTTCTACTCTTTTAGGCCATTTTCTGGTGTTTTGCGGGGAAAAACTGAGCAGGTACAGCATAACACTCAGGATGTGTGACCTGTCACGCATAGATAGACAGGCTAGAAATGTTTTTTTTTTTTTTTTGTGAAACTTGCATTCAATTGCCCCTCCCTGTAATACACAACAACCTTCCATTCTCCCTGTCATGAGGATTCATGGCTGATTTAACTAGTAATTACCACCTGGAGGGCTGCCCAAGTGGATTTTTCCCAGATGTGGTAAATTCCCACTTCTCACTTGGTTACTAACGCACCATAACACTGCTAACCCAACACTGTAGAGCCGTATCATACCGCTCATTGGATGCACAAAACCTATACCTACACTTTGAAATACAGTGCTTTCAGAAAGTATTCGCACCCCTTAACTTTTTCCACACTTTGTTGTGTTACAGCCTGAATTTAAATTGATATTTTTTGTTGTTGAAATTTATACACATTTAAAGCTGAAATATCTTGAGTCTATTTAAAAAAAAATAAACTAGGCAATTCAGTTAAGAACAAATTATTGTTTACAATGACAGCCTAGGAACAGTGGGTTAACTGCCTTGTTCAGGGGCAGAAAGACAGATTTATACCTTGTCAGCTCAGGGATTTGATCTTGCAACTCTTTCGGTTACTGGCCCAACGCTCTAACCACTAGGCTACCTGCCACAATAACTATTTAACTCATTTGCTATGGCAAGACGAAATACATCCAAAAGTAAACATTTTCTTAAAAAGTCACATACGTTGCATGGACTCACTCTGTGTGCAATAATTCATATATATTTTTAAATCATTGCCGCATCTCTGTACCCCACACATCAGCCGAGTAGTGAATTTCAAGCACAGATTCACCAGAAAGACCAGGGAGGTTTTCCAATGCTTCGCAAAGAAGAAGGCACCTATTGGTAAATGGGTATAAAAAAAAACAGACACTGAATATCCAGTTGAGCATGGTGAAGTTATTAATTACACTTTGGATGGTGTATCAATACACCCAGTCACTACAAAGATACAGGTGTCCTTCCTAACTCAGTTGCCGGAGAGGCCAATGGTGACTTTAAAACAGTTACAGAGTTACAGAGTTTAATGGCTGTGATAAGAGAAAACTGAGGATGGCTCAACCATATTGTAGCTACTCAACAATACTAACCTAATTAACAGAGTGAAAAGGAGGAAGTCTGTACAGAATAAAAATGTTCCAAAACATGCATCCTGTTTGCAATAAGGCACTAAAGTAATACTGCCAAAAAATTGTCAAAGAAATGAACTTTTTGTCCTGAATAGAAAGTGTTGTTTAGGGCAAAACCAACAGAACACATCACTGAGTATCAGTCTTCATATTTTCAAGGATGGTGGTGGCTGCATCATGTTATGGATATGCTCGTCATCGGCAAGGACTAGGGAGTTTTTTGTTGTTGATGAAAAGAAACGGAATAGAGCTAAGCACATGCAAAATTCTAGAGGAAAACCTGGTTCAGTATGCTTTCCAGCACTGGGAGACCAATTCACCTTTCAGCAGGACAAGAAGTTCAATTCAGGGCCAAATATACACTGGAGTTGCTTACCAAGACGACATTAAATGTTCCTGTGTGGCCTAGTTACAGTTCGGACTTAAATCGGCTTGAAAATCTACGGAAAGACATGAAAATGGCTGTCTAGTAATGATCAACAAACATCTTGATAGAGCTTGAAGAGTGTAAAAAATGATAATTGGCAAGTATTGTACAATCCAGGTGTGCAAAGCTCTGGAGACTTTCTCAAAAAGACTCTTTTTTTTTTTTTTCTGTAATCGCTGGCAAAAGGTGATCTTGCATGTATTGACCGAGGGGGTTGAATAGTTATCTAATCAGCAAATATTTGTGTTTTATTTTTCATTAATCTTTTTCAAAATATTAATTTTTTCTTCCACTTTGACAGAGTACTTTGTGTATATCGTTGAAAAAACAAACAATCAAATCCATTTTAATCCCAATTCGTAACAAAGAAAAATGTGGAAAAAGTCAACTGGTGTGAATACTTTCTGAAGGCACTTTATTGTGAAGTGTTGTACAATGTATAGTTCATGTTTAAATCCATTATTATTATTATATTATAAAAATATATTTTTATCTATATTTTTTAAACAGCCTAAAATTAGTTGAAATCTCCCCCCCAAAATTGACAATTTAAATTATATCACTGCCAAAGTTTATCTCCACTGGTTGATGCTTATTTATAAAATACTCTTAGGCCTCATTCCCCCCTATCTAAGATACCTACTGCAGCCCTCATCCTCCACATACAACACCCGTTCTGCCAGTCACATTCTGCTAAAGGTCCCCAAAGCACACACATCCCTGGGTCGCTCCTCTTTTCAGTTCGCTGCAGCTAGCGCAGGAACGAGCTGCAACAAACACTCAAACTGGACAGTTTGATCTCAATCTCTTCATTCAACGACTTAATCATGGACACTCTTACTGACAGTTGTGGCTGCTTTGTGTGATGTATAGTTGTCTGTGCCCAAAAATGTTTGTATGTTATTTTTGTGCTGCTACCATGTTGTGCTGCTGACATGTTGTTTTGCTACCATGTTGTTGTCGTGTTGTGTTGCTACCATGCTGTGTTTTCATGTGTTGCTGCCATGCTATGTTGTTGTCTTAGGTCTCTTTTTATGTAGTGTTGTAGAGTCTCTCTTGTCGTGATGTGTGTTTTGTCCTATATTTTTTATTTATTTTTAATTTTTAATCCAAGCCCCCGTTGTCACGATCATCAAGGGAAGAAGTGGACCAAAGCGCAGCGTGGTACGTGTTCATTCTATTTATTTTATAATGAACGCCGACAACAACAAAACAAAATACGAACGTGACGTTCTGCAAGGCAAAATAACAACCAATGCAAAAATAAGATCCTACAAATGAAAGAGGGGAAAAGGACTGCCTAAGTATGATTCTCAATCCGAGACAACGATGGACAGCTGCCTCTGATTGGGAACCACACTCAGCCCAAAACAAAGAAACAGATAACATAGAATACCCACCCCAAATTACACCCTGACCTAACCAAATAGAGAAATAAAACGGCTCTCTACGGTCAGGGCGTGACACCCGTACCCGCAGGAAGCCTTTTGCTTTCTGGTAGCCCCATGTAAATAAGATTTTTGTTCTTAACTGAATTGCATAGTTAAATAAAGGTTAAATGAAACATTTAAATTCATATCTCCATTGATCAATACGTAAAGAGTAATTGAAGAAGCTGCATTAGGAACCACTTTGGCCACCAGGTAGACTAGATGCCATAGCCATGCATTTCAGGCATTACAAAAATGCTAATTGCATTTACATGTATTACATAATGTCAAATATATCGATTTTTTAACTTTATTTTTGTAAGGGTCACTCTGTAATTTTCTCTCTGCCAGTCCTTATTGGCCTACCCCCCATTCTCTGTCTCCTGTTCGTTACCTTCTCTCCAGTGTATTTCTTCAGCAGCTGTCCTGAGTAATACAGAGGAAGGGCTGTGATGGTCTCCCTCCTCTTGTAAACCCGTCTAGTGGAAGCTGTCATGTTTCCACTTTGTCCTGGTCCTGCTTAGCTCAACTCTGTTGTTTAGCCCAGTTCAGTACACATAAACTTTAAGTTCGACTTAAGTTTAAACCACTATACATATAGATCCAGATCCCTGTGGCTCTGTCCACCACTTGATCTAATTACCTCAGAACTTCTACTGTTGTGTTATCTGTCTGTGTGAGTCATTGACTTAGCTTATCGTCTTCTCTCTACCTCAGTCATTGGTCAGTATAAGGCTGTTTGAACTTAGGGAATGAGGAAGCAGTGCAGTGATTTACAGAGTGTAAAGTAGAACCTCGAGGTACTAGGGCGTCCTTTAGCACTTTAGACCTGGAACTGGCACAACTGCCACCTTCACATGACTAGGTACTGTGCCCAACCTCCGAAGTGACTCTCATCAACTGTATGGAAGGTTTTCCTTTGTGTTGTCTCAGGAATGCTGCATTATCTCTCCAACATCCATTTTTGTCACACGTCTGGGTAGCAGAGGCCCTGTTGTCTTTACATCCTGTAGGTCTGATACTGTATCTGATTGGAAGTTAACCCCGAAAAGTCTAAGCCTTTTTATTTTTTATTTTTTTTCTTAAACCTTAATTTAACCGGGTAGGCCAGTTGAGAACAAGTTCTCATTTACAACTGCGACCTGGCCAAGATAAAGCAAAGCAGTGCGACAAAAACAACAACACAGAGTTACACATGAACAAACGTCGAGTCAATAACACAAAAGAAAAGAAAAATAGAAAAACCTATGTACAGTGTGTACATCACACAAAGCAGACCCAACTGTCAGTAAGAGTGTCCATGATTGAGTCTTTGAATGAAGAGATGGAGATAAAACTGTCCAGTTTGAGTGCTTGTTGCAGCTCATTCTAGTCGCTAGCTGCAGCGAACTAAAAAGAAGAGCGACCCAAGGATGTGTATGCTTTGGGGACCTTTAGCAGAATGTGACTGGCAGAATGGGGGTTGTATGTTGAGGATGAGGGCTGCAGTAGATATCTCAGACAGGTAGGACTGAGTCCTTAGAGGGTTTAATAAATAAGCATCAACCAGAGGGTCTTGCGACGGGTATACAGAGATGACCAGTTTACAGAGGAGTGTAGAGTACAGTGATGTGTACTCTAAGGAGCATTGGTGGCAAATCTGATGGCCGAATGGTAAAGAACGTCGAGGCACTCCGAGAGCACCCTTACCTGCCGATCTATAAATTATGTCTCCGTAATCTAGCACGGGTAGGATGGTCATCTGAATCAGGGTTAGCCTTGCAGCTGGGGTGAAAGAGTAGCGATTACGATAGAGGAAACCAAGATAGATTAGATTTAACTTTAGCCTGCAGCTTTGATATGTGCTGAGAGAAGGACAGTGTACCGTCAAGCCATACCGTCTAGCCACACTGTCTAGCCTTTGCGAGGGGGATTCTACTAAACTAACATTTGGAATTGTTTTTAAATGGCCATACCGTGTATCATTTAGTGATTTGATTTTTAATTTTAGGACACCTGTAGGTATAAAATATATAAAAAATGTAATTGAATAACACGTTAATTAATCATAAAGAATAAGGTTTTGAAGTGTCTCTCATATCAAGGGGAGACACTATATATACAAAAGTATATGGACACCCCTTCCAATGAGTGAATTTGGCTATTTCAGCCACGCCCATTGCTGACAGGTGTATAACATTGAGCACACAGGCATGTAATCTCCATACACAAACATTGGCAGTAGAATGGCCTTATTGAAGAGCTCAGTGACTTTCAATATAGCACCGTCTTTCGTACAATTTTTTGTACAATTTTTGCCCTGCTAGAGCTGCCCTCGTCAACTGTAAGTGCTGTTATTGTGAAGTGGAAACATCTAGGAGCAACAACGGCTTGGCCGCAATGTGGTAGGCCACACAAGATCACAGAACGGGACCGGCGAGTGCTGAAGCTAGTAGCTTCATGAAATGGGTTTCCATGGCCGAGCAGCCGCGCAAAAGCCTAAGATCACCATGTACAATGCCAAGCGTCAGGCTTGACAGTCCGACAGACAAATCTGGGTTTGACGAATGCCAGAAGAACGCTACCTGCCTCAATGCATGGTGCCAACTGTAATGTTTGGTGGATGAGGAATAATGGTCTGGGGCTGTTTTTCATGGTTCCGGCTAGGCCCTTTAGTTCCAGTGCAGGGAAATCTTAACGCTGCCGCATACAATGACATTCTAGACAATTCTGTGCTTCCAACAGTTTGGGGAAGGCCCTATCCTGTTTCAGCATGACAATTCCCCCGTACACAAAGCGAGGTCCAAACAGAAATGGTTTGTCGAGATCGGTGTGAAAGAACTTGGGCTAGGCCCCTTAGTCAGGGCTCTGTGGCTTGCACAGAGCCCTGACCTCAACCCCAACGCACATCTTTGGGATGAATTGGAACGTCGACTGCGATCCAAGCCTATTCGCCCAACATCAGCGCCCAACCTCACTAATGCTCTTGTGGCTGAATGGATGCAAGTCCCGGCAGCAATGTTCCAACATCTAGTGGTAAGCCTTCCCAGAAGAGTGGAGGTTGTCATAGCAGCAAAGGAGGGACCAACTAATGCAAATGACTTTGGAATGAGATGATCGACGAGCAGGTGTCCATATAATTTTGATCATATAAATATATAGGAAGGGATAAAAAATTAAACGCCCCAAACATGCTCTATCCGTGACATGTTTGGTGAGTATGCAGGCCATGGATGAATTGGGACATTTTCAGCTTCCAGGAGTTGTGTACATTTCCTTGTGACATGTATTATCATGCTGAAACATGAGATGGTGGCGGCGGCGGATGAATGGTACGACAATGGGCCTCAGGGGCTCATCCCTGTATTTCTGTGCATTCAAATTGCCATTGATTAAATGCAATTGTGTTTGTTGTTCGTAGCTTAAGCCTGTCCATACCATAACACCATGGGGCACTCTGTTCACAACATTGATATCAGCAAAGCTCTCGCCCACACAATGTCATCTGTCTGGTACAGTTGCCGGGGCGGCAGGGTAGCCTAGTGGTTAAGTGTTGGACTAGTAACCGAAAGGTTGCAAGTTCGAATCCCTGAGCTGACAAGGTACAAATCTTTCGTTCTGCCCCTGAACAGGCAGTTGACCCACTGTTCCTAGGCCGTCATTGAAAATAAGAATTTGTTCTTAACTGACTTGCCTAGTTAAATAAAGGTAAAACAAAAAATAAAAAACAGTTGCCAGTGGCCATGGAAGGTGAACTTTTGCCTACTGAAGTAGATTATGATGCCGAACTGCAGTCAGGTCAAGACCCAGGTGAGGACGACGAGCACGCAGATGAGCTTCCATGAGACAGTTTCTGACAGTTTGTGCAGAAATGTTTTGGTAGAGCAATCCTACGGCTTCATCAGCTGTCCGGGTGGCTGATCTCAGACCATTCCCCAGATGAAGAAGCTGGATGTGGAGGTCCTTGGCTGGAGTGGTTACACGTGGTCTGCGATTGTGAGTCCGGTTGGTCGTACTGCCAAATTCTCTAAAACGATGGTAGAGATATTAACATTCAATTCTCTGCTAACAGCTCTGGTGGACATTCTTGCAGTTAGCATGACAATTGCACGCTCCCTCAACCTGAGACATCTGTGGTATTGTGTTGTGTGACAAAACTGCACATTTTAGACTGGCCCTTTAGTGTCCCCAGCACAAGGTGCACATGTGCAACAAGGATATAAACAAATTTGTGCACAAATTTGACATAAATAAGCTTTTTGTGCGTGTAAAACATTTCTGAGATTTCATTGCAGCTCATGAAACATGGGACCAACACTTTCCATGTTGTGTTTATATTTGAGTTCAGTGTAGTTGGTAGCCCAAACGGTTCAGACGCTACAGACATGTACAGACAAGTCCCGTGGGGCTTGTGGGGGACTTGGAGCAAAACAGAGAAGATCATCTTGTTTGTGAGTCTCATCTTTCCATAGAATTATATTAGTTTTGTAGGCCAAACCGGTCAGATGCTACATACTTTTCCGCGAGAAGACCGATTTTTGTGATGTCTCCTAGTCTGACAAGCAGTGCTGTAGCTCTGCCAATTTCTACTAATTGAGATGCAGCCCATGCAAAACTGATTAACTCAGTAGTAATGCCGTTAGTCAACAAGTCAGATTTTGAATCCAAACAGGTCAGATGCCTATAAAATGCTCGTAGATTAATTGTCTCTTTCTATTTGGCTCATGACACTGGTGAGATATACTCTCTCTCTTTCTGTCTCTCTCCTCCCCAGGGACTCTTGGGGCGTGGCCTTTGAGGCTATGCTTTCTCTCTCCCTCTGATCATGTCTAGAATAATACATTGTAATGCTTGTTAAACATCTGTAACTTAAGCATTGCAGCATTCATTGGACAAAGTTATTAAATAATTATTGCGTTTTGCATTCCCTTCTCATGAAAATAACATGATTGCACCCTCATAAAAGTTGCCCGTCCCTGTATTAGGTTGATTTGGAATCTGCTTAAATTCTAAACACACACACACACACACACACACACACACACACACACACACACACACACACACACACACACACACACACACACACACACACACACACACACACACACACACACACACACACACACACACACACACACACACACACACACACACAGGCGCACACAGGCCACTCCCACACAGGAAATAACTCAATAACTTTCCTTTTGCTTTCGTTTTTTAAGACTGCTTGCAGTAGTTGCTCTTGCTTCTTTATGTGCATCTTTTCTCTGTCAAATTGCTGTGTGAAGTGTTAAAGTCGGCGTTGGATTAGATACTTGACTCTGTCAAAATGGACAGTGTTCTGCCGGAGTTGACTTGTCTTATCTGCTATGAGATACTAAATGATCCCCACCAGTTCCCATGTGGACACAGCTACTGCCTGCCCTGCATCCACAGCATGAGGCGCCACAACAATTACAGCTGTCCTGAATGTCGAAGAGAATTCACAGGCAACAGTGATGTCGTCAGAAACTATAGGCTGGCTAACATTGCCAACACATTCCGCAAACATCAACAGAGGACTGAGGGTAAAAGTGTTACAGGGGCCTCTGAGGTGAGTCCGGGTCTGAGGTGACACCAAACTTTTGGTTGCTCTTTCTTTACATATGGGACTCAAGAATATCTGGTGTGATGTGACAGAGAGAGTTGCCTTGAAAGTCAGGTTGATTTTATTTGTATGAAAATTCCAATGAATAAT
The DNA here is from genome assembly GCF_023373465.1 of Oncorhynchus keta. Classification (NCBI taxonomy): domain Eukaryota; kingdom Metazoa; phylum Chordata; class Actinopteri; order Salmoniformes; family Salmonidae; genus Oncorhynchus; species Oncorhynchus keta. Next base: position 54,137,855 of record NC_068424.1, on the reverse strand, counting down.
TCTTAAATGTTGGTATCCAACAGTAGTTTGCTGAACTTCTCCCTCTTTCCTATCAGACGCCTGGTGTGAGCTGGTTACAGCTGATGATCATACTCCTAACAATTGTTGCCCTCTGTGAGTACACAATAACCAATAACAAAGATATGATGGTTTCCAATACTCCCCACAGCGAAGAATAGTATTTAAACAGTTGGGGGAAATATACAAATGGAAAGATAGATCAATTATTATGTAGATGTAAGAGCACAGTACTGACTGTGCTCTTCACTCTGTTCTTCGTACTCTTTCCCCAGTAAAAGTGTACTCCCTTTGGAAGATCGCAGATGAAGATTATCAGATGCAGCTGGAAGTCCACCCTTCAGACCTCCCAAACCAGGTTTGGTCCCCTCTCCAGCCACATACCACATTCAGTCCAGAGCAGTATAAAACACCTTTTTTGTTGTTGTGTTACACTGTGTGTGTTGGGTTCAGAGAGAACAAAAATAACAAAATAATGGAGGTATGTCTTGGTTGTTCCATAATCCTATCTTTGTTTCTCTTCAAGGTTACCCAGCATGATGGTCTCTTTCTGCCAAGAGTGATCTGGACACTCGTGTCGCTACTCTCCATGCTCCTCCAGATCCTTTGGCTCCCTCTATGGGTGTTGTGGTGGTTTGCCTCCACACTATTGTGGCTGATATGTTTGAGTGTGGAGTTTATCATGTCTTGCCTCTTACAGGTTTTTGCTTGGTTAGGCAATGCTACATATTTTACATTCAATGTCCTTGTGTATGTTTGTGGTATTGTTTACATTCTGAATTTGATTGCTGACACCAGGCATGGTAGGGAGGGTAGGCCTACGTGAAGTATCCTAACATGAAAAGTAGCCTACAGAATGCTTTAATCCAGCGATACTCCACTACTGAACAAACATTTTTGGTCAAGGAAGATTTTGAAAGATGTAAATAAATAAATATATACAGTACCAGTCAAAAGTTTGGACACCTACTCATTCACAGGTTTTTCTTTATATTTACTATTTTTACTATTTTCTACACTACAAAAAACCCGAAATACCTTATTTACACAAGTATTCAGACTGTTTACTATGAGATTCGAAATTGAGCTCAGGTGCATCCTGTTTCCATTGATCATCCTGGAGATGTTTCTATGACTTGGTTTGAGTCCACCTGTGGTAAATTAATTTGAGTGGACATGATTTGGAAAGGCACACACCTGTCTATGTAAGGTCCCACAGCTGACAGTGCATGTCAGTGCAAAAACCAAGCCATGAGGTCAAAGGAATTGTCCGTAGAGTTCCGAGACAGTATTGTGTCAAGGCATAGATCTGGGGAAGGGTACCAAAAAATGTCGGCAGCATTGCAGGTCCCCAAGAACACAGTGGCCTCCATCATTCTTAAATGGAAGAAGTTTGAACCACTCATCCTAGAGCTGGCCGCTCGGCCAAACTGATCAATCGGGGGAGAAGGGCCTTGGTCAGGGAGGTGACTAAGAACCCGATGGTCACTCTGACAAAGCTCCATAGTTCCTCTATGGAGATTGGAGAACCTTCCAAAAGGACAACCATCTCTGCAACACAACACCAATCAGGCCTTTATGGTAGAGTGGCCAGACAGAAGCCACTCCTCAGTAAAAGGCACATGACAGCCCACTTGGAGTTTGCCAAAAGGCACCTAAAGGACTCGGACCATGAGAAACAAGATTCTCTGATCTGATGAAACCAAGATTGAACTCACCGGTCTGAATGCCAAGTGTCACATCTGGAGGAAACCTGGCACCATGCTTACGGTGGGCATGGTGTTGGCAGCATCATGTGGTGAGGAAGGGACTGGGAGACTAGTCAGGATTGAGGGAAAGATGAACGGAGCAAAGTACGGAGATATCCTTGATGAAAACCTGCTCTAGAGCTCTCAGGACCTCAGACTGGGACGAAGGTTCACCTTCCAACAGGACAACGACCTTAAGCACACAGCCAAGACAACACAGGATTGGCTTCAGGACAAGTCTCTGAATATCCTTGAGTGGTCCAGCCAGAGCCCAGAGTTGATCGAACATCTCTGGAGAGACCTGAAAAGAATGGGAGAACTTCCCAAATACAGGTGTGCCAAGCTTGGTTTTTAAAAATATTAATTGGCAGATTTTGAAAAAACAGTTTTTGCTTAAAACAATTTAATCAATTTTAGAATAAGACTGTAACATAATGTGGAAAAGGTCACGGGTTCTGAATAAACTCAGCAATAAAACAAACGTCCCTTTTTCAGTACCCTGTTTTTCAAAGATAATTAGTAAAAATCCAAATAACTTCACAGATCTTCATTGTTAAGGGTTTAAACATTTCCCATGCTTGTTCAATGATCCTGTCACGCCCTGACCCTAGATTGCTTTGTATGTTTCGATTTTTCGTTTGGTCAGGGTGTGATGTTGGTGGGTATTCTATGTTGTATGTCTAGGTGTTGGCTTTCTATGTTTAGGCCTGGTATGGTTCCCAATCAGAGGCAGCTGCCAGTCGTTGTTTCTGATTGAGAACCATACTTAGGCAGCCTGTTTTCCCACTATGGGTGTGGGTAGTTGTTTTCTGCCTCTGTGTCTGCACCAGACAGAATTGTTTTGTGTTGGCCTATTTTTTGTTATTTTGGTCTTAGTGTTCTGAGTTTAATGAATACCAAGCTGCATATTGGTCCGATCCTTCCTACTCCTCCTCAGATGAAGAGGACAGCCGTTACAGATCCATAAACAATTAATGAACATGCACCTGTGGAACGGTCGTTAAGACACTAACAGCTTACAGACGGTATGCAATTGAGGTCACAGTTATGAAAACTTAGGACACTAAAGAGGCCTTTCTACTGACTCTGAAAAACACCAAAAGAAAGATGCCCAGGGTCCCTGCTCATCTGCGTGAACGTGCCTTAGGCATGCTGCAAGGAGGCATGAGGACTGCAGATATGGCCAGGGCAATAAATTGCAATGTCCGTACTGTGAGATGCCTAAGACAGCGCTACAGGGAGACAGGACAGACAGCTGATTGTCCTCACAGTGGCAGACCACGTGTAACAACACCTGCACAGGATCGGTACATCCGAACATCACACCTGCGGGACAGGTACAGGATGGCAACAACAACTGCCCGAGTTTCACCAGGAACGCACAATCCCTCCATCAGTGCTCAGACTGTCCGCAATAGGCTGAGAGAGGCTCGACTGAGGGCTTGTAGGCCTGTTGTAAGGCAGGTCCTCACCAGACATCACCGGCAACAACGTCGCCTATGGGCACAAACCCACCGTCGCTGGACCAGACAGGACTTGCAAAAAGTGCTCTTTGCTGACAAGTTGCGGTTTTGTCTCACCAGGGGTGATGGTCGGATTCGTGTTTATTGTCGAAGGAATGAGCGTTACACCGAGGCCTGTACTCTGGAGCAGGATCGATTTGGAGGTGGAGGGTCCGTCATGGTCTGGGGCGGTGTATCACAGCATCATCAGACTGAGCTTGTTGTCATTGCAGGCAATCTATCAATCAATCAATCGCTGTGAGTTACAGGGAAGACATCCTCCTCCCTCATGTGTTACCCTTCCTGCAGGCTCATCCTGACATGACACTCCAGCATGACAATGCCACCAGCCATATTGCTCTTTCTGTGCGTGATTTCCTGCAAGACAGGAATGTCAGTGTTCTGCCATGGCCAGCGAAGAGCCTGGATCTTACTCCCATTGAGCATGTCTGGGACCTGTTGAATCAGAGGGAGGGGGCTATTACTTTTGACCCCCCTTTGTTCAGGGACACATTATTCCATTTCTGTTAGTCACATGTCTGTGGAACTTGTTCAGTTTATATCTCAGTTGTTGAATCTTGTGATGTTCATACAAATATTTACACATGTTAAGTTTGTTGAAATTAAACGCAGTTGACAGTGAGAGGACGTTTCTTTTTTTTGCTGAGTTTCTTTAAAAAAAAATATGGCAACAAAAATGATCCACTTCTAGTAGCCATGTAATCATCCAACAGTAAATGTAATGTCCTAAAAAAACAAACTTGCAGTTGTAGCACACATGGTGCAATGGCCAGTAAGCTTTTGTGTAAAAAGTTGCTATTGAGCTGAAAATTGAGAGTTGAGAAATACACTGAGAAATATAAACGCAGCATGCAATTTCAAAGATTTTGCTGAGTCACAGTTCAGTTGAAGAAATCAGTCAATTGAAATAAATAATTTAGGCCATCATTTATGGATTTCACATGACTGGGCAATATTGGAGCCACACCTTTATTACTCCTCGGTTGTTGAGGTCCTGGGCTGGCGTGGTTACTCCTGTGGTCTGTGGGTGGCCAAATTCTCTAAAACAACGTTGCAGCTTATTGTTATCTTGGACATTCCTGCAGTCAGCATGCCAATTGCATGCTCCCTCAAAACTTGAGACATCTGTGGCATTGTGTTGTTGTGTGACAAAACTGCACATGTTAGTGTGCTTTAATTGTCCCCAGCACAAGGTGCACCTGTGTAAGGATCATGCTGTTTAATGAGCTTCTTGATATTCCACACCTATCAGGTGGATGATTATCTTGGCAAAGGAGAAATGCTCACTAACAGGGATGTAAACAAATGTGTGCACAATTTGAGAGAAATTATATTTTTGTGCATATGGACATTTCTGGGATTTTTCATTTCAGCTCATGAAATATGAGACCAACACTTTACATATTCTGTTTATATTTTTGTTCAGTGTAATACCTACTACATAATACCTAAGTTTCTTCAAGTGCAGTCGCAAAAACCATCAAGCACTATGATGAAACTGGCTCTCATGAGGACACCCACAAGAAAGGAAGACCCAGAGTTACCTCTGCTGCAGAGGATAAGTTCATTAGAGTTACCAGTCTCAGAAATTGCAGCCCAAATAAATGCTTCACAGAGTTCAAGTAACAGACACATTTAACATCAACTGTTCAGAAGAGACTTTTGCAGCAAAGAAACCACTACTAAAGGACTCTAAGAAGAAGAAGATACTTGCTTATAAAGCAATAAAGCGCTGTCTGCTTGGGCCTAGAAACATGAACAATGGACATTAAACCGGTGGAAATCTGTCCTTTGGTCTAATGAGTCCTAACCGCCATGTTTTTGTGAGATATCACAGAATAGGTGAACAGATGATCTCTGCATATGTGGTTCCCACTGTGAAGCATGGAGGAGGAGGTGTGATGGTGCTTTACTGGTGACACAGTCAGTGATTTATTTAGAATTCAAGGCACAGTTAACCAGAATTCTGAAGGAATACACCATCCCATCTGGTTAGCCCTTAGTGGGACTATAATTTGTTTTTCAACAGGACAATGACCTAACACACCTCCAGGCTGTGTAAGGGATATTTTACCAAGAAGGAGAGTGATGTAGTGCTGTATCAGATGACCAGACCTCTACAATCATCAGAGCTCAACCCAATTGAAATGGTTTGGGATGAGATGGACCTTAGAGTGAAGGAAAAGCAGCCAACAAGCGCTCAACACAGACTTTCAGCACACATATAGGGAATGACACTCAACAAGCATGGCACTTACACAAATGACTGATGTTTGGCAGAGAGAAATTGATGATACAATGATTGCGGGGGCTGTCTTGTTAGACTTCAGTGCAGGTTTTGACATTATCAGTCATAGTCTGCAGCTGTAAAAACGTATGTGTTATGGCTTTACACCCCCCCTGCTATAATGTGGATAAAGAGTTACTTGTCTAACAGAACACAGAGGGTGTTCTTTAATGGAAACCTCTCAAACATAATCCAGGTAGAAGCAGGAATTCCCCAGGGTAGCTGTTTAGGCCCCTTGCTTTTTTTAATCTTTAATGACATGCCACTGGTTTTGAGTAAGGCCAGTGTGTCTATGTTTGCTGATGACTCAACACTATACATGTCAGCTACTACAGCAGTTGAAATGACGAAAACACTTAACAAAGAGCTGCAGTTAGTTCCGGAATGGGTAGCAAGGAATAAGTTAGTCCTAAATATTTCCAAAAGTAAAAGCATTGTATTTGGGACAAATTATTCACTAAACCTCAACTACATATCATAATGAATAATGTAGACATTGAGCAAATTGAGGTGACTAAACTGTTTAGAGTAACCCTGGATTGTAAACTGTCATGGTCAAAACATATTGATACAACAGTAGCTAAGATGGGGAGAAGTATGTCCATAATAAAGCGCTGTCTGCCTTCTTAATAACACTATCAACAAGGCAGGTCCTACAGTTCCTGGTTTTGTCGCACCTGGATTACTGTTCAGTCGGGTGGTCAGGTGCAAAGAGGGACTTAGGAAAATTGTGGTTGGCTCAGAACATGGCAGAACTGCTGGCCCTTAAAAGTACACAGAGAGCTAACATTAATGACATGCATGTCAATCTCTCATTGCTCAAAGTGGAAGAGATTGACTTCCTCATTACTTGTTTTTGTAAGAGGTGTTGGCAAGCTGAAGGTACCAAGTTTTCTGTTTAAAATACTAGCACGCAGCTCGGACACCCATGCATACCCCACAAGACATTCCAACAGAGGTCTCTTCACAGTCCCCAAGTCCAGAACAGACTATGGGAGGTGCACAGTACTTCATTGAGCCATGACTACATGGAACACTATTCTACATCAGGTAACTGACGCAAGCAGTAGAATCAGTTGTAAAAACCACAGAACAGCAGGACTGTGAAGTAACACAAACATAGGCACAGACACATGCATACAAACACATGATAACTGTTACGTTTCACAGTTTCTGTGTTGTGGTTTGTGTATTTGTATGTATGTATTTCAGGAAATGGCTTCCTGAAATCCCCCAAACAACTCCATGGCAAATTGGAGCTGACCCTGCCCTCTCATCAGAGGATGCAGCTGTCTTCAATTACCAACTCTTTCTGAAGCTATATAAGCCAGTGTTCTGTTGCTCAGAAAGGAGATGAGTGTGTCCTGAGTTGGTTGTTGTTGAGAGAGCTGATTTGTATGCCCTATGTTGGTTGTTGCAGAGAGAGAGAGGTTAGTATGTCCTGTGTGTAAATAGGACACAGTGTTTTGATTATTTAAATTCTTGTTATTCTGTTTTTGTTCCCAGGGGGAAAAGGGAAGGCACCTAGGGAGTGCTTAGGCAAGAGGCCTGTGGGCATACATAACCCGTAGTATTTACTGTCTATACACACTAGGTAAGACCTGGGCGGACCACCCCCTGTATTTTGGTTAGCGCACCAGGTGGTGCTAAGATAGGTAAGTAGTGGGTAGGAAGGTACGGTAGGAGAGGGGGCTTTGACACTTAATTTCTTTGATTTGGTTCCGTCCAGCCCCCTTTCCCCAAAATGACTGTGTGACGGAATAAATTCCCTGTAAACGGTATCATTGTCTGCCTTTGTCATCCTTACTCGCACCTACAGTCCCATACCTCTTTCACTCCAGGGGGAGTTGAGTTGTAGCAGAGTGTTGCGTTCCCTCTTCCTAGAGGTGTACGTAACAATAACATACATGCACATACACATGGATTTTGTGTTGTAGATGTGGAGTAAGGGCCTGAGGGTATACACTTAGTGTGTTGTGAATTCTGTAATGAATGTATTGTAATTGTATAACTGCCTTAATTTAGCCGGACCCCAGGAAGAGCTAATGGGGATCCATAATAAATATACATATCTGGGAACTCCTACAAGAATGTTGAAAATAATTCCAGGTGAAGCTGGTTGAGAGAATGTGAAGAGTGTGCAAAGCTTGCCATAATATGGTATTTTACCAAATAGGGCTATCTTCTGTATACCACCCCTACTTTATCACAACACAACTGATTGGCTCAAACGCATTAAGAAGGAAAGAAATTCCACACATTGACTTAACAAGGCACACCTGTTAATTGAAATGCATTCCAGGTGACTACCTCATGAACCTGGTTGGGAGAATGCCAAGAGTGTGCAAATCTGTCAAGGTAAAGGGAGAATCTCAAATATAAAATATATTTTGATTTGTTTAACACTTTTTTTTCTTTCTACATGATTCCATATGTGTTATTTCATAGTTTTGTTGTTTTCACTATTCTACAATGTAGAAAATAGCAAAAATAAAGAAAAGGCCTTAAAGTAGGTGTGTCCAAACTTTTGACTGGCTGATACCAAACCCAATTCCTTAGTACTGAAACAAGACTACTGAATTATTAATTAGGTTGATTCTTCCCAGTCGTTTACCAGACAAAGCGAATCAATGCAGTGATCTTTTGTTATCTCGGTAATCAACAATATGTCCTGAAAAAGACACCACTGGTTTGAAATAAAACATATGCACTAATAAATATATTCTAGGTGTGGTATGTCTTTGAGGATTTTTGCACAATGTAACGAATGTGTCGTCAGAGATTTATGTACTCGATTAGATCGGTCTGACCAGAGATCTGAAAATCCCAATGATTGATCTCCGTTTACGCTCCCCACTGACATCTCCAGAGAAAACACCACTGGCTTCAGCCGTGAATGTACATTTCGTGGTGGGGATTTAAATCGTATGAAGAACAACATTATTTGAAGATCGGGCAAGGCATTCGACCGCGCCTATCTCGGATCAACCAACATCGTCTGAAAAGGTTAGCAGCATGCATGCCAATGAGCAGACATTCTTGCTAACTCTCTGTAAGGATTGGTAATGTCGGCAGTGAAATTGTTTTCCTCCTGCTAGCCAAGATAGCTTTCATGTTAGCAATAAATTCGTTAACGACGGGTTGAGTTAAAATGTTAGTAGTAACAAAACGTAGTTAGTAATGTAGAATCAGATAAATATTACAGGAAGGTTTTATGTAGGAATTTAGCACTTCTGAACCGTGGTTTTGTTAGCTTACGTAAGCTAGCCCGCGATCCAGCTAGCTATAATATGCTAAACAGCAGCAAGCTAAGTTTGTTGGCTAGCTAGCGACAGTTAATATTATTACAACGCCAGCTGTGTGTTAACGTTATCAAACTAGCAAATACTCTAACTATCTAACTGAATGTGAACTCTGGCTAGCTTGCGTGCCATTTCACCAGGAAAAGTAATAAGCCAGTAACGTTAGTCGCCAACCAAGCTTCATAGCTGATGAGACAATAGAAAAAACCCGAAGGGGTACAGCCCAGATACATTAACAGAAGTTTTTGTTATAATGTACCTATCTGTATGGTTTTTGTTTCGATTGCACACGGTGTATTGCAATGACAGAACAAACTAACATACCAAATCGACCTCTAGGGATACAAATAAAGCCGTTTTTGGAGTGTTGACTGACAGTGACGCGCAACACCGGCAGAGGGGAGAGCTGACAGGAAATACCCATCGCTGCTGATGGTGTACGAACGACAGTAGAGGACTACTCGTACACCCGCCGCTTTCCGTTTTACCTACGCCCCAAACCAAGCGGTTCATGCGAAGGAAGATACTCTCTAGAACAGGCCGATTAGGAAGATAGCAAGGAGTGGCGGCCAGGCGAGAGGGAGGCTACGGCAAACCATCTCTCCCAGATATACCTCCATTACGCCCACCAACCACCGCCTCCTTCAGCCATGGATCCGCCGAGGACTCGGTCACGTTCAGGTTTCTTTCATTATGGCATGAACGGTGGTGGCAACGGCAATAACACCATCAATAATGGGAACATGATGAATGCCAGCGGAGGGATCGGGGTGAATTACCCTCAACAGAACAACCCTGGCTGGGTTCCGCACGGAGCGCGCGGTAGCTATTCGGAGAACCAGCACACCCAGGGGAACTACCTGTCCGGTGTGGCGCAACGCCACCCTTCCCACGGAGCACACAGACACCCCGGCACCGGTAAGCTTCAAGGCTCCCTTTCCATACGAATCTAGATGTAGCACACCCCGTGCATACATTAGTGTACCTTTTGTGATTTAGCATGTGCCAGGCTTGACATGTAAACAGTGCAGTCTTCCTCCTCGTCAGTGCAATGTTCTAGTTTTTTGTCTAAAAAGATAAGATGTCAACAACCATATTTGAACCTCCAGTGTTGTCTGTAGTCAGGTGGCTATGCAAGGAATGGGTTTGCTTTATGCGAATGGCCCATCCATCCAGTCTGCCTGACCTATAAATTGCTTAGATTTCCAAACAACATGAACACATTTCAGTTATTGAAAGATTGCTCATGCCACCTTCTCAGAGCATTTAAGGGAGCTTTGAACAAATGGTGAGTGAGGGAGCTGGACAGGACAGTTGTGGACAAGGTAAATTATCATATGGAGGTGTGCAGAATGTGTTATGGCTTGATAACCTAAATTATTTTCCAGAAAAGAAAATACTCATGTTTTGTGCTACACAATTTCTATGTTGTAGTAATATACGTCTGAGGCAGTAGGCCTGGGAGATATACTGTACACCAGGGTATTTCATAATACTGCTTATGTTGCGTTTTTATATTTTTGTTCAATGTAAAGTGTTGGTCCCATGTTTTACCCCCAGTGGGTGGGCCTATGTCCTCCCAGGCCCACCCATGCCTGCACCCCTGCCCAGTCATGTGAAATCCATAGATTAGAGCCTAATTAATATATTTCAAGTCTTTGAAATTGTTACTTTTTGCGTTTTATATTTTCAGTAATTATATAAGAAATCTAAGACGTGTCAGATGATATCCAGCTCAGGGGTTCCAGCTATGCATTTAGTTTGCTAGCGAAGTGGCGAGATGTCTAGATCAAACTTCTTGGTTACAGCAGAGACATTCATCCACCACCTGGATCAACATCCCTGTTGCCTAAATTCTTTTGTGCCTGCATTTGCATTTCATTTTTTTAAAATGGCGCCCCTTGTGTGCACATTCAGTAATACCATATACACTGGTGTGGTACAGAAATGGTATGACTATGAACATCTGGATATCGCCAACCACTGAGGCAGATGTCAATGAGCTATGAGAATACTGCCACCTATGGTGGGATGGAACACACACTGAGTTTCCCATGTGAGCCATAATGGCATGTTCAAACAGTAATGGTTACTTGGTCATGCTTTCAACAGTGACGTCAGTCTGTGTTTACCCAGTAGTCTAATCGTGGCTTCCACTAACCTCTGAAGAAACCGGTTACAGTTATAACAGAGTGGATTCCCTAGAGGCAGAAAGGCCTATGAATGCAAGCTTTTAATGGAGAGCTTTTCTAATAGCATGTTTGCCTTCCAGACTGAAAATAACACTTGCGCATACGCACACTTTTGAACATGCTTGTGTGGCACACACACTCCCTGCTCTAAGCAGCTGCAGAGGCCTCTACTTGAATAACCTGTGTGTGATCTTCGGTCTGTGTGTTCTGTGAGCAGAGCTCTCAGCATGTCACGCCTCTGAACATTACTTTCAGAGGAATGTGTTAGGACTGGATTTGGAGGTGTTGAAAATATGTCTGTGCATTTGTCCACGGTTTCTCTCCCTCTCTGAGCTCAAACAGATAAACTGTGTGGAAGAGCAGCTTAGACTAGTGGCTCAATCCTGGAACCAGGGTTGTATGCAGCTGCTGGCTCTGTGCTGAGGCCCAGATACTAGGACTACGCCTTATAACCTGGCAATCCTCACCCAGCCCAATGTCTGGATCTCTGTCCCTCCCTGTCGGAGCTGAGCGCCAGTCGCCTGGCTGCTCTGTTCTGTTCTGCTGGCGGGGCGTCTTTGAGCTGTCACTCTCTCCTGACTTCACAGAGCAGCAGAGAGGAGCGATGGGATTGCTCTCAGATCTGTTGTTTCTGAAGCGACTGAGGGAGGGGGGGGGCAAGTTTGGAGATGGGAGGCTGGGGAGGGAGGTGTTTTCAGAGGACTGTTTTAAAGCAAACTCCATCCGCACAGTTCAAGGGCATCTCTGCCTGTTGGCGATTGGAGGGGATTGTGTCTGTGTAAGATTGAGGCAGCAGAGGGGGTAGTTTTTATATTTGAGAACAGCAAGATTATTGTTACATCTTAGAGTGGTTCTCCCTCTTGTCAGTGGCAGACACTGAACCAGGAAATTTGAAGCCCTACACCAGTTTACCATAGTCATCCTCGGGTCCCCAAGGGGTGTACTTTTTGTTTTTTTCCCCCTAGCACTACACATCTGATTCAAATGATCAAAACGTGTAGATTTGAAGCATCTGTGTAGTGCTAGAGAAAAAACAAGAGTTTGGGGAAACCCTGCCCTAGACCGAGCAGACTTTATCCAGCTATAATACGTGCATATTTGTAGACACAATTTGGGCTGCTACTTTCTCTACAAATGGTACTTGCAGACATGGTTTAAAGGAGCATGACTACTGGTGTGTACCTGTTAGCCAGGCCCATCCAAGTTTGAGCTTTGAGGTTTTGTGAGGCCTATAGCCTGGCTTGACCCTCCTGTTATTCTCTGTGGCCTGTAGGTGTCCTGCACTTCCACCCTGATAACATCTGCAGTGATGAGCGGGACAAGGTGAGGATATTAACCTCTCCCTGTTGTACCAACACAGCAGTAGGAATGCTTTAGCCTTATTTAACACCATGCTGTCTTTCTACTCCCTTATCGCTCTCTCTGTCTCATCTATAGATGGAGGACAGTCCTAGCCCAAAGCGACAGCGTCTTTCCCAGCAGTCTATGTTAGATCTGAGCTCTGCCCCTCCCTCCACCCCATCCTCTCCCATTCGTCCCTGGGAGCTACCCCACACCCCCACTACCTGGGCCACACCCCCACCCAGTCGCAGGCCACACCCCCACTACCTGCCAGAGCGATGCCACACTCCTGTTCGCAACCGCCGCAGGTATGTGTATGTGTGGGTGTCAATGACACAGAATCTGTGTGTAGTAATTTTTCCTTGGGGCATTATCTGTTGTGATAGGATGAGGATGTTTGGTATAAATTGTGATGTAATAATGTCAAGCGTCCTCTCTCCCCAGTCCTCCAATGAGACGCCAGCGTGGCCGCCGTGACCGTCTCACCTCCCACCCTCATCACAACTCTCACCCCCAACAACAACAACATCATCATCACCACTACCACCACCATCACCACAACCCACACCATCATCATTCTCACCCCCACCACGGCCTCTCAGCAGGGCCTCAGGATGAGAACTACCGCCACCCCGTCCCCCCTCAGAGTTACCCCTACAACCAGCAACCCCCCCGGGGGCCAGAGGAGCGCCCCTACCACCCCCCCAACCTATCCCCACGCCCCCTCCACCACCCTCCTAACCTGTCCCCCAGGCTGATGCACCCTGCTGCCCACCCCCAGCACCCCCCTCAGCAGCAGAGCAGTGTGGTGCTCGACCTTCATGACCAGGTCAGTGGGGAAACAAGAAGCCATTTTGTTTCTATAGTTGCCAATCAAACATTATTGAATGTGATTAGAGGCATCTTTATCCTTCTATGTGGGCGTTCGGGTGACGTGGTGGTTTGAATTCTGACCTTTTGACTTCTGCTCCCAGGGTTCTTCTCAGGTGTCGTACCCGGTCTCTCCCCCTGGCGCACCCCCTGGCCTGTCTCCCCGCTCTGCCCCCCCGCAGCTCCCAGCATGCTCGGTGGTCTTCAGTGGACAACACTACCCTGTCTGCAGTGTTCCTCCATCGGTGAGTTCAACTACCCTGTCTGTTTGTCTGATATAGTTCGCACAGTATGCCTACTTCATATGGGTCTAATTCCCTCCGTTTTCCATCAGCATGTATTTTCATGTGTACATAATCTGTCATCTATATTGTAATAGAATCGTGTATTTTAAATGGCTCCATCTCGGTCTCAGGTTCTGCAGACATGCTCTGTGCAGCACCTTCCCATGCCCTACCCATTCCCCTCCCTGCTGTCCAGTGACCCCACCTTTCTCCTGCCCCCTCCCCACCTGTCCCACCATCCCCCTCACCTCCCCCACCATCCCCCTCACCTCCCCCAGCCTGGACAGTTTGGACCCTACCCCACACAGCAGGCCAGATCGGTGAGTGGCACTAGCAGTTTGAACCTCCATTAGCGACTTAAAGCAGTATTTCAGTTAGTATTGAAGTTGTAGGTAATCATTTAACTATTTGGGTAGCTCCACTTGCTCTCATGTAATCAACCCCCCCTCTCCCTCCCTCCTAGCCATTACAGAGGATAGAGAATGACGTGGAGCTGTTGGGGGAACACTTGTCCTTAGGGGCGGGTCTCCACTACCCCCCCGCAGCCCACCCCGGCCTGCCCCCCCACTCCACACAGCTCCACTTCCTTTCCCATGATCCACTGCCACAGGAGTTCTTTGGAGTGGTGAGTGTCTCTCTCTGCCATTCTCTTCAAACCACCTTTATCACACATCAGGGTGATGGTTGCATCATTTATCTTTTAAGTCATTTTAAAAGCCTGTTGGCTTTATTTTAAAATCTGGTATTGCCAGCGACGTTGACGATGCCTCATCTCTTCTCTCAGTCATATCCCAGCTTCATGCCACGACGTATCCCAGGACGACGCTACCGCTCCCAGCAGCCACTGCCACCCTCGCCTTACCACCCCAGTTTCCTGCCTTACTTCCTGTAAGTCCACCATCCGCTTCCAGCTCGACATCATGGGAGTTGTAGTTTAGAGACTCCTATCCTTGTGGCACAGCATATTTGTGTAAATACTGCTGAGCTTTAATGTACAGCATGTATCTGCCACTCTCCAGTTCTAATGCGCTGTGTAGGCACACAGTGTCTGTAGGTAAGTGGGTTTTTCTCCCTCTGTCAGCTCCATGCTGCCAGTCCAGCCAACAGGCCCTGCCATCAGCCTGGAGCTGGACGTAGATGACGGAGAGGTGGAGAACTATGAGGCCCTTCTCAACCTGGCTGAGCGTCTTGGAGAGGCCAAACTCAGAGGACTGACCAAGGGAGACATTGAACAGCTGCCTTCCTATAGGTTCAACCCCAACAACCACCAATCAGAACAGACGCTGTGAGTACTTCCCCTATCAGAATGGAGGATATTATCCTCCGCATTTATCAATCGGATCAAACTGTTGGTGTTTCTGTTGTAATAACATTGTACTGTTGATTTGCAGGTGTGTGGTGTGTATGAGTGACTTTGAGTCTCGTCAGCTGCTGCGGGTTCTACCCTGCAGTCACGAGTTCCATGGGAAGTGTGTGGACAAGTGGCTCAGGGTGAGTTTCTCTTGCTCCAGTATTTCACAATTCAGGATCAACTAGTTGGCAAACGTACTTTCCTAGATGCTGTGAAACGTCTTAATTCTTAGTTCCCTCAAATCTGGAGTTGTTTCCCTGTAATGATCAAGTCATCCCTGCGGGTTAACTGACATTGTCACCCTCCCTCCCTCTGGTTGTCTCTCTCCAGGCTAACAGGACGTGTCCCATCTGTAGGGCTGATGCCTCCGAGGTCCAGCGAGACTCGGAGTGACCAGCAGGGGGCACAACCACGCTGACAGTTGTAGCACTGCCCTCCATCTCTCCTTTAGCGCTCTTGCCCTTCTGTCCTCTCTTTATACTCCATTCCCACTGGTCCAGCACACACCCATTGCATCTCTCTAGCTCTGAATGTCCTTCAGCTGGTGTGTGTGCAGGAACGTGTCTATCTGTATGATTCCTGGCGTTGGTATGTACCAGCGTTGTGTGTGTGTGTGTGTGTGTGTATGATACTGTATTTTAGTGTTTCTGATCGTGTGTGTGTTTAGACTTGGGTGTCCACACGGACCTCTCCATGTAGTTGACACGTAAAGGTCCATGCCACTGCGCTGCCTCTCTGTAGAACTTCTGTTTGTTTTTGTTCAGTTTCTCTGCCTGGCTGTTTACCTTGTCATTCCTGTTGCTCATTGTTACCACGACAACATCTTTCACTGTATTCCTCTGAAGTTTCTCTTATTCTATTTCTCTTTATTTTTGTTCCTTATTAAATATGATCAGTTTGTCTGACTGCAGTGGCACATATATATATATACTGTATAAATATATGAATATCTGTATACCAAATAAAAGGCTTGACATTAACTTTTTTAAATCACATTTTGTACAGGTTTGTTTTTTTTGTATTATGAGCTGTGGTGCAGTTAGGTTTGATTGTGCTCAATTGATTTGTGTTCTGGATGTGTTAGACTAGGTGGTGGTTCGTTAATAAAAGACATTATACACTGATCTGTCTGCTGACTGTTTCATGTCGAGGAAACGCACAGTATAGGACACCCGCCCTCAGGCAATCCTATCGCCTCTCCCCAGAACATGATCCATCAATTTCCTGTTGCTTCTACATGTGTTCGTTAACACCCGCCAGGTGATCGCTCGCACGCCGCGGCCACCTGCTACTTTCAGCCGCTAATCTTTCCGGTGTGTTTCTTCTCAGTTGGTGGCTGGCTTTGTTTATTTGCACCTTTTTAAACTGTAATAACTGCAAACTGCCATAGGGTGGTGTCACAGTTCTTTCTAAGGCATGGTGGTTTATTTTAGAGAGGGAGGAATGGCTCTCAATGTTTCAAAGAGGCTTCCTCTCCTTATCCTCATAAGGTTCACTCCTGGGTACAGATGGAAGTCAGAAGGATGTGTTTTACACAGAGACCAATTCTGATCTTTTGCCCAATTATTTGTCTTTTGACCAACCCGATGTGTTCTTTTGCCATTTGGGGAAAAAAATATTACAATTGTATAAATGCAGGTTATAATAATCAGATGATACAACCATCCAGTTCTTTCAGATTAAGGGTAGAGATTAGGGTTTGGTTAAGGACTAGGCACTAGATCAAAATAATAAAATTAGTTCCAAAAGACAAGAATGAACCGGTTCTACAAGGCAGCATATGATGTGTTTAACACTTTATAACCAGCACATGTTTCCTGACCTATATGATATGCAATGATCAACACATTAACTTGTTTACCCTGGCTGGTGACCCACTTATGCTAGTCTACTCTGTGACCCCATATGGAGCTTCGACATAGCCGTGCGTCTGGCCTGTTGCCTAGTGCACGGCTGTTAGCTCCATCACATGGAAGGGGTTGTCTGTTCATGGTGAGCCTTTCACCAGGCTGTCTCCAGGCAATGTGACCTCTGACCTGCGTAATGTAACCATACAGGATTACTCACATTTAACTCCTTATACTCTTTCATTTTATTGTTCTCTTTCCGCTCTCTCTCTATTCTCCCTCTTTCAGGCACTTCCCTTACTCTACCCTTGCTTCCTCTCATTTTGTTTCACTATCCTTTCTTCGTATCGCATTTGATGATTCATGACCACTCACCAGCTAAAGAGAGAGAGGTTATTATTCCAAGCTGAATGCCCTGGCTCTAAGTAGCCTGATGCATGTAGAGTGAGTGAGATCCGTTTAGCATATTGTCCCTATTGGCCTGTTGTGGAACAGAAGCCTTCCTCTGAGACACCCTGACACGGATCCACACCTCTGTCTGTCACAGACACTGTCAGGGGTCATCTGGAACTCCAGATGCAGATGGATCTAAACACATACACACTGGACACAGGAGACCGTTGCATTTGACTTGTGTGTGTCGTGGGATGTGCAGAAGGAGAACGAGAGAGGGGGGGAGTGGTCGGGAAAAGAGGGGTAGAGGATGGAGAGACAAATAGTCAATGGTAACTGCAGGTTTATTTCCTAAAACGGAGGAATGCAACTCCGCTCTGAGCAGGAGCAGGTCTAAAGATTAATTAGCATTCTATCAACTATCTTTAATTAACTTTCACCAATTATACAACGGTATAAGAAACAGTTTCTTACAAAACAGCAAAGGGAGAGAGAGTGTGTGTGACAGCAAGAGAGACAAAGGGAGAGAGAGTGTGTGTGACAGCAAGAGAGACAAAGGGAGAGAGAGTGTGTGTGACAGCAAGAGATACAAAGGGAGAGAGAGTGTGTGTGACAGCAAGAGAGACAAAAGGAGAGAGAGTGTGTGTGACAGCAAGAGAGACAAAAGGAGAGCGAATCTGAGTTCATGTTTAATGGAAATCGGAGGCCTTTTGGCCCGACTTTGATGACTCAATAAGAACAATAAGCAGAGGAGATGCAACCCTTCCCACGTCCTTCACCCTAAATACCCTTCCATCCCTCCTCCCTCCGCTGTTACCACTGCCCATCCCTACATCCTCCCGTCCAAACCATCCTCCAGCCCTCGCAGAGTAATGAGATGGAAGAGATATGGGATTTCTGCCTAAACTGTCTCTCCAGTTAAAGCCGAGTGCATTCACTGAGCACGGTTTCACATTCTCTGTGTGTCACTCTCCGCGCTTATATCTCTGTGTCCGTCTCTCAATTCATTTGGAATTTAAGGCAGCTTCATAGGCAAGGGAAACATATGTTTACATTGCCAAAGCAAGTGAAATAGATGATAAACAAAAGTGAAATAAGCAATAAATAATGAACAGTAAACATTACACTCACAAAAGTTCCAAAAGAATAAAGACATTTCAAATGTCATATGTCTATATACAGTGTTGCAATTATGTGCAGATAGTTAAAGTACAAAAGGGAAAATAAACGTAAATATAGGTTGTATTTACGATGGTGTTTGTTCTTCACTGGTTTCCCTTTTCTCGTGGCAACAGGTCACAAATATTGCTGCTGTGATTGAACACTGTGGTATTTCACCCAGTAGATATGGGAGTTTATCAATATTGGATTTGTTTTAATAGTCTTTGTGGGTCTGTGTAATCTGAGGGAAATAGGTGTCTCTAATATGGTCATACATTTGGCAGGAGGTTAGAAGCTCAGCTTAGTTTCCACCTCCTTTTGAGGGCAGTGGGCACATAGCCTGTCTTCTCTTGAGAGCCAGTTCTGCCTATGGCGGCCTTTCTCAATCGCAAGGCTATGCTCACTGAGTCTGTACATAGTCAAAGCTTTCCTTAAGTTTGGGTCAGTCACAGTGGTCAGGTATTTGCCCCTGTGTACTCTCTGTTTTTAGGGCCTAATAGCATTCTTGTTTGCTTTGTTTTTTAAATTCTTTCCAATGTGTCAAGTAATGATATTTTTGTTTTCTCATGATTTGGTTGGGTCTAATTGTGTTGCTGTCCTGGGGCTCTGTGGGGTGTGTTTGTGTTGGTGAACAGAGCACCAGGACCAGCTTGCTTACGGAACTCTTCTCCAGGTTCATCTCTCTGTAGGGGATGACTTTGTTATGGAAGGTTTGGGAATCGCTTCCTTTTAGGTGGTTGTAGAATTTAACGCCTCTTTTCTGGATTTTGATAATTAGAGGGTGTTGGCCTAATTTTCCTCTGTATGCATTATTTGGTGTTTCATGTTGTACACAGAGGATATTCTTTGCAGAATTATGCATGCAGAGTCTTAATTTGGTGTTTGTCCCGTTTTGTGAACTCTTGGTTGGTGAGCGGACCCCAGACCTCACATAACCATAAAGGACAATGGGTTCTAGAACTGATTGAAATATTTTTAGCCAGATCCTAATTGGTATGTTGAATTTTATGTTTCTGTTGATGGCATAGAAAGCCCTTCTTGTCTCGTCTCTCAGATCGTTCATAGCTTTGTGGAAGTTACCCGTGGTGCTGATGTTTAGGCCGAGATATGTACAGTTTCTTGTGTGCTCTAGGGCAATGGACCTTTCTTTGGAACACCATTATTGTTGTCTTACTGAGATTTACGGTCAGGGCCCAGGTCTGACAGAATCTATGCAGAATATCTAGGTGCTGCTGTAGGCCCTCCTTGGTTGGGGACAGAAGCACTCTCTCTCTGTTACTCAGACGCAGATAAACACATTGACAGACATAGACACGAATAACAGTGCAAACAGACCAGACCTTCAAACGTTGTCACTTTGTCCTTTAAACTACTGCCCCGTTGCAGCATTATCACAGATACATTATCTCTGATTTACACATAGAGAAATCAACATTAACTTGCAACATGCAGCTTCCAATTACTGATCCTCCTCATAAGATTTTGGTTGGTTGGCTCTCCTCAAGCTGTTCACTGGTTTGCTGTATGTCCTCAAGCTGTTTCCTGATTGGTGGCATACCACCATATGAAGACACATGAACGGAATGACCTTGGATTCCTCGGCTAGTCCCTCACACAAACACTTTTCCTGTCGTTCTGTCTATGTCATGTTCTAGATTTGGTTGTGTGTGTAAATATAGGAGTGAATGAGTGTGTGTGTGTGTGTGTGTGTGTGTGTGTGTGTGTGTGTGTGTGTGTGTGTGTGTGTGTGTGTGTGTGTGTGTGTGTGTGTGTGTGTGTGTGTGTGTGTGTGTGTGTGTGTGTGTGTGTGTGTGTGTGTGTGTGTGTGTGTGTGTGTGTGTGTGTGTGTGTGTGTGTGTGTGTGTGTGCGTCAGTGGAGGCTGCTGAGGGGAGGACGGCTCATAATAATGGCCGGAATTGAAAATCAAATACATTTTTGAGGGTTTTCATGTGTTTGATCCCATTCCATTTACTCCATTCCAGCCATTACACTCCATTTTAGCCATTATTATGAGCCGTCCTCCCCTCTGCAGCCTCCACTGGTGTGCATGCGTATGTGTTCATGCTTGTGCGCATGTGCAGCCGTCTTTCCCAAAGAATCTAAATGTTGATTAAAAGTAAATACTGTCACTGGTGATGTCATGCTGGATTTATGGGTGTGATGCACGTGGTATGATGTCACAGTACCCTTTAGGGCAGACCCTCTGGCACTGTTAGGGGTGCACTGAGGATGGTTTGTCACTGAGTGGGTCTATGACTCATGGTTCATGTCACGCTAGACAAACGGATGTGTTCCTCCTTTCCCTCTCTATCTCTCTTCTATCCCTCTCGCCTCTCTCCATTCAACTCTCTCCATTCAACTCTCTCCATTCAACTCTCTCCATTCAACTTTCTCCATCCTTCTCATTCCGTCTCCCTTCTTCGGTTTTATTTTTCTCCTTTATGCATCCTACTACCTTCATTGTTGTGTGTGTGTGTGTGTGTGTGTGTGTGTGTGTGTGTGTGTGTGTGTGTGTGTGTGTGTGTGTGTGTGTGTGTGTGTGTGTGTGTGCCTCTGTCTGCAGTGTCCCAGGTTGATAGGGTACAGGGAATCTCCATCCTGCCTCTTTAGAAAGTAGAGGAAGCGCCAAGCTCTGCCCGATTCACTTACATGCATGCACACCCACACACATACAATGTTATTGGTCACATACACGTGTTTAGCAGATGTTATTGTGAGTGTAGCGAAATGCTTGTGCTTCTAGTTCCGACAGTGCAGCAGTATCTAACAAGTAATATCTAACAATTCCATAACAAGTACCTAATACATACACATCTAAGTAAAGAAATGGAAAATAAAATATAAATATATGGATGAGCAATTTCAGAGCGGCAAAGGCTAAGATGCAATAGATAGTATAGAATACACTATATACATATGAGATGAGTAATGCAAGATATGTAAACATTATTAAAGTGACATTATTAAAGTGACAAGTGTTCCATTTATTAAAGTGGCCAACGATTTCAAGTCTATGTGTAGGCAGCAGCCTCTCTGTGCTAGTGATGGCTATTTAACAGTCTGATGGCCTTGAGATAGAAGCTGTTTTTCAGTCTTTTGGTCCCAGTTATGATGCACCTTTACTGACCTCACCTTCTGGATGATAGCGAGCTGAACAGGCAGTGTCTCGGGTGGTTGTTGTCCTTGATGATCTGTCCTGGAGGGGAGGAAGTTTGCCCCCAGTGATGCATTGTGCAGACTGCAATACCCACTGGAGAGCCCTGCGGTTGTGGGCGGTGCAGTTGCTGTACCAGGCGGTGATACAGGCCAACAGGATGCTCTCGATTGTGCATCTGTAAAAGTTTGTGAGGGTTTTAGGTGACAAGACAAACTTCTTCAGCCTCATGAGGTTGAAGAGGAGCTGTTGCGCCTTCTTCCCCACACTGTCTGTGTGGGTGGACCATTTCAATTCGTCAGTGATATGTACGTGAGGAACTTAAAACTTTACACCTTCACCACTACTTTTCCGTCGATGTGGATGGGGGGTGCTCCCTCTGCTGTTTCCTGAAGTCCATGATCATCTCCTTTGTTTAGTTGACATTGAGTGAGAGGTTATTTTCCTGACACCACAATCCCAGAGCCCTCACCTCCTCCCTGTTGGCTGCCTCGTTGTTGTTGGTAATCAAGCCCACTACTGTTGTGTCGTCTGCAAACTTGATGATTGAGTTGGAGGCATACATGGCCACTCAGTCATAGTTGAACAGGGAGTACAGAAAGGGGCTAAGCACGCACCCTTGTGGGGCCCCAGTTTTGAGGATCAGCAAAGTGGAGATGTTGTTTCCTACCTTCACCACCTGGGGGCCACCCGTCAGGAAGTCCAGGACCCAATTGCACAGGGTGCAGTTCAGACCCAGGGCCTCGAGCTTAATGATTAACTTGGAGGGTACTATGGTGTTGAATGCTGAGCAGTAGTCAATAAATGCATTCTTGCATAGGTATTCCTCTTGTCCAGATGGGTTAGGGCAGTGGGCAATGTGATGGCAATTGCATCGTCTGTGGACCGATTGGGGCGGTACGCAAAATGAAGTGGGTCTAGGTTGACAGGTAAGGTGGAGGTGATATGATCCTTGACTAGTCTCTCAAAGCAATTAATGATGACAGAAGTGAGTGCTACGGGGCGATAGTCATTAAGTTCAGTTTCCTGCATTCTTGGGTACAGGAACAATGCTGGCCATCGTGAAGCGTATGGGCCCCTGCAGACTGGGATAGGGAGAGATTGAATATGTCCGTAAACACACCAGCCAGCTGGTCTAGCATGCTCTAAGGACGTGGCTAGGGACGCCGTCTGGGGTTAACACGTTTAAATGTCTTACTCACGTCGGCCACGGAGAAGGAGAGCCCACAGTCCTTGGTAGCTGGCCGCGTCGGTGGCACTGTGTTATTTGGAAGCAAGACGTCAGTGTCCGTGATGTGACTGGTTTTCCCTGCCACATACGTGTCGTTGTCTGAGCCCTTGAATTGCGACTCCACTTTGTCTGCATACTGACGTTTTGACTGTTTGATTGCCTTGCGGAGGGAATAACTACTCTGTATTCTGCCATATTCCCAGTCACCTTGCCATGGTTAAATGCAGAGGTAATAACTACTCTGTATTCTGTCATATTCCCAGTCACCTTGCCATGGTTAAATGCAGAGGTAATAACTACTCTGTATTCTGCCATATTCCCAGTCACCTTGCCATGGTTAAATGCAGAGGTAATAACTACTCTGTATTCTGTCATATTCCCAGTCACCTTGCCATGGTTAAATGCAGAGGTAATAACTACTCTGTATTCTGCCATATTCCCAGTCACCTTGCCATGGTTAAATGCAGAGGTAATAACTACTCTGTATTCTGCCATATTCCCAGTCACCTTGCCATGGTTAAATGCAGAGGTAATAACTACTCTGTATTCTGCCATATTCCCAGTCACCTTGCCATGGTTAAATGCAGAGGTAATAACTACTCTGTATTCTGTCATATTCCCAGTCACCTTGCCATGGTTAAATGCAGAGGTAATAACTACTCTGTATTGTGCCATATTCCCAGTCACCTTGCCATGGTTAAATGCGGAGGTAATAACTACTCTGTATTCTGCCATATTCCCAGTCACCTTGCCATGGTTAAATGAAGAGGTAATAACTATTCTGTATTCTGCCATATTCCCAGTCACCTTGCCATGGTTAAATGCGGAGGTAATAACTATTCTGTATTCTGCCATATTCCCAGTCACCTTGCCATGGTTAAATGAAGAGGTAATAACTACTCTGTATTCTGCCATATACCCAGTCACCTTGCCATGGTTAAATGCGGAGGTAATAACTACTCTGTATTCTGCCATATTCCCAGTCACCTTGCCATGGTTAAATGAAGAGGTAATAACTACTCTGTATTCTGCCATATACCCAGTCACCTTGCCATGGTTAAATGCAGAGGTAATAACTACTCTGTATTCTGTCATATTCCCAGTCACCTTGCCATGGTTAAATGCGGAGGTAATAACTACTCTGTATTCTGCCATATACCCAGTCACCTTGCCATGGTTAAATGCAGAGGTAATAACTACTCTGTATTCTGTCATATTCCCAGTCACCTTGCCATGGTTAAATGCAGAGGTAATAACTACTCTGTATTCTGCCATATTCCCAGTCACCTTGCCATGGTTAAATGCGGAGGGTATAACTACTCTGTATTCTGCCATATTCCCAGTCACCTTGCCATGGTTAAATGAGGAAGTAATAACTACTCTGTATTCTGCCATATTCCCAGTCACCTTGCCATGGTTAAATGCAGAGGTAATAACTACTCTGTATTCTGCCATATTCCCAGTCACCTTGCCATGGTTAAATGCGGAGGTAATAACTACTCTGTATTCTGCCATATTCCCAGTCACCTTGCCATGGTTAAATGCAGAGGTAATAACTACTCTGTATTCTGCCATATTCCCAGTCACCTTGCCATGGTTAAATGCAGAGGTAATAACTACTCTGTATTCTGCCATATTCCCAGTCACCTTGCCATGGTTAAATGCAGAGGTAATAACTACTCTGTATTCTGCCATATTCCCAGTCACCTTGCCATGGTTAAATGCAGAGGTAATAACTACTCTGTATTCTGCCATATTCCCAGTCACCTTGCCATGGTTAAATGCAGAGGTAATAACTACTCTGTATTCTGCCATATTCCCAGTCACCTTGCCATGGTTAAATGCAGAGGTAATAACTACTCTGTATTCTGCCATATTCCCAGTCACCTTGCCATGGTTAAATGCGGAGGGTATAACTACTCTGTATTCTGCCATATTCCCAGTCACCTTGCCATGGTTAAATGCGGAGGGTATAACTACTCTGTATTCTGTCATATTCCCAGTCACCTTGCCATGGTTAAATGCGGAGGGTATAACTACTCTGTATTCTGTCATATTCCCAGTCACCTTGCCATGGTTAAATGCGGAGGGTATAACTACTCTGTATTCTGTCATATTCCCAGTCACCTTGCCATGGTTAAATGCAGAGGTAATAACTACTCTGTATTCTGCCATATTCCCAGTCACCTTGCCATGGTTAAATGCGGAGGGTATAACTACTCTGTATTCTGTCATATTCCCAGTCACCTTGCCATGGTTAAATGCAGAGGTAATAACTACTCTGTATTCTGCCATATTCCCAGTCACCTTGCCATGGTTAAATGCAGAGGGTATAACTACTCTGTATTCTGTCATATTCCCAGTCACCTTGCCATGGTTATATGCGGAGGGTATAACTACTCTGTATTCTGTCATATTCCCAGTCACCTTGCCATGGTTAAATGCAGAGGTAATAACTACTCTGTATTCTGCCATATTCCCAGTCACCTTGCCATGGTTAAATGCGGAGGGTATAACTACTCTGTATTCTGCCATATTCCCAGTCACCTTGCCATGGTTAAATGCAGAGGTAATAACTACTCTGTATTCTGCCATATTCCCAGTCACCTTGCCATGGTTAAATGCGGAGGGTATAACTACTCTGTATTCTGTCATATTCCCAGTCACCTTGCCATGGTTAAATGCAGAGGTAATAACTACTCTGTATTCTGCCATATTCCCAGTCACCTTGCCATGGTTAAATGCGGAGGGTATAACTACTCTGTATTCTGTCATATTCCCAGTCACCTTGCCATGGTTAAATGCAGAGGTAATAACTACTCTGTATTCTGCCATATTCCCAGTCACCTTGCCATGGTTAAATGCGGAGGGAATAACTACTCTGTATTCTGCCATATTCCCAGTCACCTTGCCATGGTTAAATGCAGAGGTAATAACTACTCTGTATTCTGCCATATTCCCAGTCACCTTGCCATGGTTAAATGCAGAGGTAATAACTACTCTGTATTCTGCCATATTCCCAGTCACCTTGCCATGGTTAAATGAGGAGGGAATAACTACTCTGTATTCTGCCATATTCCCAGTCACCTTGCCATGGTTAAATGCGGAGGGTATAACTACTCTGTATTCTGCCATATTCCCAGTCACCTTGCCATGGTTAAATGCAGAGGTAATAACTACTCTGTATTCTGCCATATTCCCAGTCACCTTGCCATGGTTAAATGAGGAGGGAATAACTACTCTGTATTCTGCCATATTCCCAGTCACCTTGCCATGGTTAAATGCAGAGGTAATAACTACTCTGTATTCTGCCATATTCCCAGTCACCTTGCCATGGTTAAATGCAGAGGTAATAACTACTCTGTATTCTGCCATATTCCCAGTCACCTTGCCATGGTTAAATGGAGGGTATAACTACTCTGTATTCTGCCATATTCCCAGTCACCTTGCCATGGTTAAATGCAGGAGGTAATAACTACTCTGTATTCTGCCATATTCCCAGTCACCTTGCCATGGTTAAATGCGGAGGGAATAACTACTCTGTATTCTGCCATATTCCCAGTCACCTTGCCATGGTTAAATGCAGAGGTAATAACTACTCTGTATTCTGCCATATTCCCAGTCACCTTGCCATGGTTAAATGAGGAG
This sequence comes from Oncorhynchus keta, assembly GCF_023373465.1. NCBI lineage: Eukaryota > Metazoa > Chordata > Actinopteri > Salmoniformes > Salmonidae > Oncorhynchus > Oncorhynchus keta. The sequence continues at coordinate 54,111,504 of NC_068424.1, read as the reverse complement.
GGAATAACTACTCTGTATTCTGCCATATTCCCAGTCACCTTGCCATGGTTAAATGCAGAGGTAATAACTACTCTGTATTCTGCCATATTCCCAGTCACCTTGCCATGGTTAAATGAGGAGGGAATAACTACTCTGTATTCTGCCATATTCCCAGTCACCTTGCCATGGTTAAATGCAGAGGTAATAACTACTCTGTATTCTGCCATATTCCCAGTCACCTTGCCATGGTTAAATGAGGAGGGAATAACTACTCTGTATTCTGCCATATTCCCAGTCACCTTGCCATGGTTAAATGCAGAGGTAATAACTACTCTGTATTCTGCCATATTCCCAGTCACCTTGCCATGGTTAAATGCAGAGGTAATAACTACTCTGTATTCTGCCATATTCCCAGTCACCTTGCCATGGTTAAATGGAATAACTACTCTGTATTCTGCCATATTCCCAGTCACCTTGCCATGGTTAAATGAGAGGAATAACTACTCTGTATTCTGCCATATTCCCAGTCACCTTGCCATGGTTAAATGCAGAGGTAATAATAACTCACCTTCTGTATTCTGCCATATTCCCAGTCACCTTGCCATGGTTAAATGCAGAGGTAATAACTACTCTGTATTCTGCCATATTCCCAGTCACCTTGCCATGGTTAAATGAGGAGGGAATAACTACTCTGTATTCTGCCATATTCCCAGTCACCTTGCCATGGTTAAATGAGGAGGGAATAACTACTCTGTATTCTGCCATATTCCCAGTCACCTTGCCATGGTTAAATGCAGAGGTAATAACTACTCTGTATTCTGCCATATTCCCAGTCACCTTGCCATGGTTAAATGAGGAGGGAATAACTACTCTGTATTCTGCCATATTCCCAGTCACCTTGCCATGGTTAAATGAGGAGGGAATAACTACTCTGTATTCTGCCATATTCCCAGTCACCTTGCCATGGTTAAATGCAGAGGTAATAACTACTCTGTATTCTGCCATATTCCCAGTCACCTTGCCATGGTTAAATGCAGAGGTAATAACTACTCTGTATTCTGCCATATTCCCAGTCACCTTGCCATGGTTAAATGCAGAGGTAATAACTACTCTGTATTCTGCCATATTCCCAGTCACCTTGCCATGGTTAAATGAGGAAGTAATAACTACTCTGTATTCTGCCATATTCCCAGTCACCTTGCCATGGTTAAATGCAGAGGTAATAACTACTCTGTATTCTGCCATATTCCCAGTCACCTTGCCATGGTTAAATGCAGAGGTAATAACTACTCTGTATTCTGCCATATTCCCAGTCACCTTGCCATGGTTAAATGAGGAGGGAATAACTACTCTGTATTCTGCCATATTCCCAGTCACCTTGCCATGGTTAAATGCAGAGGAATAACTACTCTGTATTCTGCCATATTCCCAGTCACCTTGCCATGGTTAAATGCAGAGGTAATAACTACTCTGTATTCTGCCATATTCCCAGTCACCTTGCCATGGTTAAATGCAGAGGTAATAACTACTCTGTATTCTGCCATATTCCCAGTCACCTTGCCATGGTTAAATGCAGAGGTAATAACTACTCTGTATTCTGCCATATTCCCAGTCACCTTGCCATGGTTAAATTCTGCCATATTCCCAGTCACCTTGCCATGGTTAAATGCAGAGGTAATAACTACTCTGTATTCTGCCATATTCCCAGTCACCTTGCCATGGTTAAATGAGGAGGGAATAACTACTCTGTATTCTGCCATATTCCCAGTCACCTTGCCATGGTTAAATGCAGGAGGAATAACTACTCTGTATTCTGCCATATTCCCAGTCACCTTGCCATGGTTAAATGAGGAGGGAATAACTACTCTGTATTCTCTGTATTCTGGTTAAATGCCATATGCCATATTCCCAGTCACCTTGCCATGGTTAAATGCAGAGGTAATAACTACTCTGTATTCTGCCATATTCCCAGTCACCTTGCCATGGTTAAATGAGGAGGGAATAACTACTCTGTATTCTGCCATATTCCCAGTCACCTTGCCATGGTTAAATGCAGAGGAATAACTACTCTGTATTCTGCCATATTCCCAGTCACCTTGCCATGGTTAAATGCAGAGGTAATAACTACTCTGTATTCTGCCATATTCCCAGTCACCTTGCCATGGTTAAATGCAGGAGGTAATAACTACTCTGTATTCTGCCATATTCCCAGTCACCTTGCCATGGTTAAATGCGGAGGGAATAACTACTCTGTATTCTGCCATATTCCCAGTCACCTTGCCATCGTTAAATGCAGAGGTAATAACTACTCTGTATTCTGCCATATTCCCAGTCACCTTGCCATGGTTAAATGCAGAGGTAATAACTACTCTGTATTCTGCCATATTCCCAGTCACCTTGCCATGGTTAAATGAGGAGGGAATAACTACTCTGTATTCTGCCATATTCCCAGTCACCTTGCCATGGTTAAATGAGGAGGTAATAACTACTCTGTATTCTGCCATATTCCCAGTCACCTTGCCATGGTTAAATGCAGAGGTAATAACTACTCTGTATTCTGCCATATTCCCAGTCACCTTGCCATGGTTAAATGCAGAGGTAATAACTCACTCTGTATTCTGCCATATTCCCAGTCACCTTGCCATGGTTAAATGCAGAGGTAATAACTACTCTGTATTCTGCCATATTCCCAGTCACCTTGCCATGGTTAAATGCAGAGGTAATAACTACTCTGTATTCTGCCATATTCCCAGTCACCTTGCCATGGTTAAATGCAGAGGTAATAACTACTCTGTATTCTGCCATATTCCCAGTCACCTTGCCATGGTTAAATGCAGAGGTAATAACTACTCTGTATTCTGCCATATTCCCAGTCACCTTGCCATGGTTAAATGCAGAGGTAATAACTACTCTGTATTCTGCCATATTCCCAGTCACCTTGCCATGGTTAAATGCAGGAGGTAATAACTACTCTGTATTCTGCCATATTCCCAGTCACCTTGCCATGGTTAAATGCGGAGGTAATAACTACTCTGTATTCTGCCATATTCCCAGTCACCTTGCCATGGTTAAATGCAGAGGTAATAACTACTCTGTATTCTAATTCCCAGTACTGTATTCCATATTCCCAGTCACCTTGCCATGGTTAAATGCAGGAGGGAATAACTACTCTGTATTCTGCCATATTCCCAGTCACCTTGCCATGGTTAAATGAGGAGGGAATAACTACTCTGTATTCTGCCATATTCCCAGTCACCTTGCCATGGTTAAATGCAGAGGGAATAACTACTCTGTATTCTGCCATATTCCCAGTCACCTTGCCATGGTTAAATGAGGAGGGAATAACTACTCTGTATTCTGCCATATTCCCAGTCACCTTGCCATGGTTAAATGCAGAGGTAATAACTACTCTGTATTCTGCCATATTCCCAGTCACCTTGCCATGGTTAAATGCAGAGGTAATAACTACTCTGTATTCTGCCATATTCCCAGTCACCTTGCCATGGTTAAATGAGGAGGGAATAACTACTCTGTATTCTGCCATATTCCCAGTCACCTTGCCATGGTTAAATGAGGAGGGAATAACTACTCTGTATTCTGCCATATTCCCAGTCACCTTGCCATGGTTAAATGCAGAGGTAATAACTACTCTGTATTCTGCCATATTCCCAGTCACCTTGCCATGGTTAAATGAGGAGGGAATAACTACTCTGTATTCTGCCATATTCCCAGTCACCTTGCCATGGTTAAATGCAGAGGGAATAACTACTCTGTAGTCTGCCATATTCCCAGTCACCTTGCCATGGTTAAATGCAGAGGTAATAACTACTCTGTATTCTGCCATATTCCCAGTCACCTTGCCATGGTTAAATGCAGAGGTAATAACTACTCTGTATTCTGCCATATTCCCAGTCACCTTGCCATGGTTAAATGAGGAGGGAATAACTACTCTGTATTCTGCCATATTCCCAGTCACCTTGCCATGGTTAAATGCGGAGGGTATAACTACTCTGTATTCTGCCATATTCCCAGTCACCTTGCCATGGTTAAATGCAGAGGTAATAACTACTCTGTATTCTGCCATATTCCCAGTCACCTTGCCATGGTTAAATGCGGAGGGTATAACTACTCTGTATTCTGCCATATTCCCAGTCACCTTGCCATGGTTAAATGCAGAGGTAATAACTACTCTGTATTCTGCCATATTCCCAGTCACCTTGCCATGGTTAAATGAGGAGGGAATAACTACTCTGTATTCTGCCATATTCCCAGTCACCTTGCCATGGTTAAATGCGGAGGGTATAACTACTCTGTATTCTGCCATATTCCCAGTCACCTTGCCATGGTTAAATGCAGAGGTAATAACTACTCTGTATTCTGCCATATTCCCAGTCACCTTGCCATGGTTAAATGCAGAGGTAATAACTACTCTGTATTCTGCCATATTCCCAGTCACCTTGCCATGGTTAAATGCAGAGGTAATAACTACTCTGTATTCTGCCATATTCCCAGTCACCTTGCCATGGTTAAATGAGGAGGGAATAACTACTCTGTATTCTGCCATATTCCCAGTCACCTTGCCATGGTTAAATGCAGAGGTAATAACTACTCTGTATTCTGCCATATTCCCAGTCACCTTGCCATGGTTAAATGCAGAGGTAATAACTACTCTGTATTCTGCCATATTCCCAGTCACCTTGCCATGGTTAAATGCAGAGGTAATAACTACTCTGTATTCTGCCATATTCCCAGTCACCTTGCCATGGTTAAATGAGGAGGGAATAACTACTCTGTATTCTGCCATATTCCCAGTCACCTTGCCATGGTTAAATGCGGAGGGTATAACTACTCTGTATTCTGCCATATTCCCAGTCACCTTGCCATGGTTAAATGCAGAGGTAATAACTACTCTGTATTCTGCCATATTCCCAGTCACCTTGCCATGGTTAAATGAGGAGGGAATAACTACTCTGTATTCTGCCATATTCCCAGTCACCTTGCCATGGTTAAATGCGGAGGGTATAACTACTCTGTATTCTGCCATATTCCCAGTCACCTTGCCATGGTTAAATGCAGAGGTAATAACTACTCTGTATTCTGCCATATTCCCAGTCACCTTGCCATGGTTAAATGCAGAGGTAATAACTACTCTGTATTCTGCCATATTCCCAGTCACCTTGCCATGGTTAAATGCAGAGGTAATAACTACTCTGTATTCTGCCATATTCCCAGTCACCTTGCCATGGTTAAATGCAGAGGTAATAACTACTCTGTATTCTGCCATATTCCCAGTCACCTTGCCATGGTTAAATGCAGAGGTAATAACTACTCTGTATTCTGCCATATTCCCAGTCACCTTGCCATGGTTAAATGCAGAGGTAATAACTACTCTGTATTCTGACATATTCCCAGTCACCTTGCCATGGTTAAATGCAGACGTAATAACTACTCTGTATTCTGTCATATTCCTAGTCACCTTGCCATGGTTAAATGCAGAGGTAATAACTACTCTGTATTCTGACATATTCCCAGTCACCTTGCCATGGTTAAATGCAGAGGTAATAACTACTCTGTATTCTGACATATTCCCAGTCACCTTGCCATGGTTAAATGCAGAGGTAATAACTACTCTGTATTCTGCCATATTCCCAGTCACCTTGCCATGGTTAAATGAGGAGGGAATAACTACTCTGTATTCTGCCATATTCCCAGTCACCTTGCCATGGTTAAATGAGGAGGGAATAACTACTCTGTATTCTGCCATATTCCCAGTCACCTTGCCATGGTTAAATGAGGAGGGAATAACTACTCTGTATTCTGCCATATTCCCAGTCACCTTGCCATGGTTAAATGAGGAGGGAATAACTACTCTGTATTCTGCCATATTCCCAGTCACCTTGCCATGGTTAAATGAGGAGGGAATAACTACTCTGTATTCTGCCATATTCCCAGTCACCTTGCCATGGTTAAATGCAGAGGTAATAACTACTCTGTATTCTGCCATATTCCCAGTCACCTTGCCATGGTTAAATGAGGAGGGAATAACTACTCTGTATTCTGCCATATTCCCAGTCACCTTGCCATGGTTAAATGCGGAGGGTATAACTACTCTGTATTCTGCCATATTCCCAGTCACCTTGCCATGGTTAAATGAGGAGGGAATAACTACTCTGTATTCTGCCATATTCCCAGTCACCTTGCCATGGTTAAATGCAGAGGTAATAACTACTCTGTATTCTGCCATATTCCCAGTCACCTTGCCATGGATAAATGCGGAGGGTATAACTACTCTGTATTCTGCCATATTCCCAGTCACCTTGCCTTGGTTAAATGCAGAGGTAATAACTACTCTGTATTCTGCCATATTCCCAGTCACCTTGCCATGGTTAAATGAGGAGGGTATAACTACTCTGTATTCTGCCATATTCCCAGTCACCTTGCCATGGTTAAATGAGGAAGTAATAACTACGCTGTATTCTGCCATATTCCCAGTCACCTTGCCATGGTTAAATGCAGAGGTAATAACTACTCTGTATTCTGCCATATTCCCAGTCACCTTGCCATGGTTAAATGCAGAGGTAATAACTACTCTGTATTCTGCCATATTCCCAGTCACCTTGCCATGGTTAAATGCAGAGGTAATAACTACTCTGTATTCTGCCATATTCCCAGTCACCTTGCCATGGTTAAATGCAGAGGTAATAACTACTCTGTATTCTGCCATATTCCCAGTCACCTTGCCATGGTTAAATGCAGAGGTAATAACTACTCTGTATTCTGCCATATTCCCAGTCACCTTGCCATGGTTAAATGCAGAGGTAATAACTACTCTGTATTCTGCCATATTCCCAGTCACCTTGCCATGGTTAAATGCAGAGGTAATAACTACTCTGTAGTCTGCCATATTCCCAGTCACCTTGCCATGGTTAAATGCAGAGGTAATAACTACTCTGTATTCTGTCATATTCCCAGTCACATTACATTACATTTATATTTAAGTCATTTAGCAGATGCTCTTATCCAGAGCGACTTACAAATTGGTGCATTCACCTTATGACATCCAGTGGAACAGCCACTTTACAATAGTGCATCTAAATCTTTATTTTAAGGGGGGTGAGAAGGATTACTTTATCCTATCCTAGGTACTCCTTAAAGAGGTGGGGTTTCAGGTGTCTCCAGAAGGTGGTGATTGACTCCGCTGTCCTGGCGTCGTGAGGGAGTTTGTTCCACCATTGGGGGCCAGAGCAGCGAACAGTTTTGACTGGGCTGAGCGGGAACTGTACTTCCTCAGTGGTAGGGAGGCGAGCAGGCCAGAGGTGGATGAACGCAGTGCCCTTGTTTGGGTGTAGGGCCTGATCAGAGCCTGGAGGTACTGAGGTGCCGTTCCCCTCACAGCTCCGTAGGCAAGCACCATGGTCTTGTAGCGGATGCGAGCTTCAACTGGAAGCCAGTGGAGAGAGCGGAGGAGCGGGGTGACGTGAGAGAACTTGGGAAGGTTGAACACCAGACGGGCTGCGGCGTTCTGGATGAGTTGTAGGGGTTTAATGGCACAGGCAGGGAGCCCAGCCAACAGCGAGTTGCAGTAATCCAGACGGGAGATGACAAGTGCCTGGATTAGGACCTGCGCCGCATCCTGTGTGAGGTAGGGTCGTACTCTGCGGATGTTGTAGAGCATGAACCTACAGGAACGGGCCACCGCCTTGATGTTAGTTGAGAACGACAGGGTGTTGTCCAGGATCACGCCAAGGTTCTTAGCGCTCTGGGAGGAGGACACAATGGAGTTGTCAACCGTGATGGCGAGATCATGGAACGGGCAGTCCTTCCCCGGGAGGAAGAGCAGCTCCGTCTTGCCGAGGTTCAGCTTGAGGTGGTGATCCGTCATCCACACTGATATGTCTGCCAGACATGCAGAGATGCGATTCGCCACCTGGTCATCAGAAGGGGGATGGTTAAATGCAGAGGTAATAACTACTCTGTATTCTGCCTTATTCCCAGTCACCTTGCCATGGTTAAATGCGGTGGGTCGTGCTTTCAGAGACAAGACACAGTCTTGTGCAGTTGTGTGTGGGGACATACAATTCATACAACCTTGTGGGGACATACAATTCAGTCCCATTCAAAATCCTATTTTCCTTAACCCCTAAGTCTAACCCTAACCCTAACCTGTACCCTAACCCTAACCCAAACCCGAAAACCTAACCTTAACCCAAAAACCTAACCGTAACCCTAACTCTAACCCATATCCTAACCATAAAGTTAACCCAAAAACCTAACCTAACCAAACCCTAAAACTAACCCTAGCTTCTAACCCTAAACCTAATTCTGATCCTAACACTAATTCTAACCTTAACCCTAAAGCTCCTAGAAATAACATTTGACCTTGTGGGGACCAACAAAAAGTCCCCATTTGGTCAAATTTTTGTTTGTTTACTATTCTTGTGGGGTCTTCTGGTCCCCAGAAGTATTGTTATGCACGCACGCATGCACGTACACACACACGCACACACACACACACACACACGCACGCACGCACGCACACACACACACACACACACACACACACACACACACACACACACACACACACACACACACACACACGCACGCACGCACACACACACACACACACACACACACACACACACACACACACACACACACACACACACACACACACACACACACACACACACACACACACACACACACACACACACACACACACACACACACACACACACACACACACACACACACACACCAGTTTCAGAGTCAACAGTACATCCATCAGTGGGGCAGGTCTATGGTGCTTCAAGGTCTATGGTGGTCTATGGTCTATGATGCTTCATTCCCTGCCTGTCTTAGCTGTGTGTTCATCTCTCAGAGTGAGGGGTGTATGATGTGTGTGTGAGTTAGTGTCACAGTGAGTGGGTGTGTATCTCACTGTGTTTTTGGGTGTGTGTGCAATATTTATCTCAGGGGGATTTCCCCCACTGGATGCTCTGTGACTGCTGTCCATGTCATCATGTTCTGAGCTGTCACAAGCCATCACTGTTACCCCCAGGACATGAGGTGAGTATGTGTGTGTGTGTTTGTAGAGGGAGCAAGCAGAGAGCAAGAAAGGAGAAGCACAGGGGAGAAGGAAAGTTAGGAGAAGTCTCAATTTGATGCATTTTGCTGCAGCAGAAGGGAGCAAGGCAAAATAAAAAAATATATAGCTTATCACATGGTGCCTGTAGGTGACTGTGGGGGCCTGCGGGGGCCTGTAGGGGACTGTGTTTTTTTTAGGTTGTGTCCATATAACATTATTATGAATATTTTACCACAAGATAAGATGTCTCCATTCTCAGGCATGGTGTGAATCCTGAACAAACCCAAAGTGGCTGGGAGAGATATTTGTGCTACCTCCACCTCCCCAGAATGAGAACGAGTACAGAGGTATGATGCACCAGCTTCCCCCTGGGATCCACAATGGGTCCAGCTCGGCTTTTCTTTGTTCCTGTTTGGTTTTACCGCTTTGTCTCAACACTTTAGTCTGTTACTTCTGTGCAAAACAGCAGCACAATCCCTCTGATGACTGGATTCATGTGTATTTCTGGAGAATGATAACTGTCCTGGGATGGTTTTGTTTTCTCTCACTCGCTCTCCTAATCCTATTCTCTTTTTGTATCGTTGTGCATTTCATGTTTTTGTGAGTGTGGGTGCGTGCGGTTTGTGATTTTTATTTTTTGTTATTCACCATGTGTTTTTGTGAGGATTCTGTATTGTGTGTGTGTTATTTGTGAGGATTCTGTATTGTGTGTGTATTATTTGTGAGGATTTTGTATTGTGTGTGTGTGTGTGTTATTTGTGAGGATTCTGTATTGTGTGTGTGTTATTTGTGAGGATTCTGTATTGTGTGTGTGTGTTATTTGTCAGGATGCTGTATTGTGTGTGTGTTATTTGTGAGGATTCTGTATTGTGTGTGTGTTATTTGTGAGGATTCTGTATTGTGTGTGTGTTATTTGTGAGGATTCTGTATTGTGTGTGTGTTATTTGTGAGGATTCTGTATTGTGTGTGTGTTATTTGTGGCATCTTATCTGTATTCATTGCACACTGTGTTTAAGACGGTATAGAAGTGTATGTTATTATTTCACAGTGTGTTTGTGTTGTCTGTGCCCTTTGCTTCGTGACCACTTCCTCTGACAGTGACTGATATGATTGGTCAGCTGGCATACAGGCAATGTCTCGCCTCCGGTGTTTTCTGAGGGAGGGTATTGAAGCCGCGTTCTAAACTCATCCCACCCTTCTATGATCCCCTCTGCTTCCCTCTTGCCCCCCCGCACCCCTCAGTCCTCCTCTGCACCCCCTCCCTCCAGAGGGTAGAGACAGTTGGGCGACAGCTATTCATCACAACTTTTCATCACTGTATTTCATGTGACACAGTTGGCGAATATGTGAATTGTATTTGTGTATGTGTGTGTGATAGGGCATTCTGCTAGCTTCGATCATAAGCTATTCCTCTCCTCTGTAGCTGTAGGCTTACCTAAAGATTTGAGGGCAATAAAAAACAATGTAATATTTTATTTATTGATATTATATTTGGAGGCTCCAGAGTATGACGTAAAATGTGTTTAGGTCCAGCTAAGGAGGCTGTTTGGCTTTCTGTAACACATTTGTAGTTGTGTAAATATAGTCATCAATACAATGCTAAGAGATTGCTGCACTTACTGTCAGGGTACAGAAGTTCAAGAGGCTATGCATTGGGGACAGGACAATACTTGAGTACTGTGTGTTTTCCCGTTCCCTGTTCACTGTAGTACACATAACACTAACACACACACATGTACATATGTTGATATTCACATGCTACAGTGAGGACACCATGAACCATGTCCAACCCTCCCAGCTATTTGGTCGATATTTGGCAGAATGTGTTTGTCCTGGAATAATATCAAACAAGGACACGTACACACATGCACACACACGCATGCACGCTCACGAGCACGCACACGCGCACACACACACACACACACACACACACACACACACACACACACACACACACACACACACACACACACACACACACACACACACACACACACACACACACACACACACACACACACACACACACACACACACACACACACACACACAGGAGAGCAGGTGCAGCAGAAGCCAAAAGCATGAGGCCCATCGTCACACCTGTGTGTGTGTGTGTGTGTGTGTGTGTGTGTGTGTGTGTGTGTTTGTGCACTTAGTCACGCTGAATCTCTGCTCAGCCAGAGGGTTTTCATGGTTCAGGCGGTGAAACTGTAAACTGATCAAAGTGACAGAAGGCCATACAGCCCTGCAATCTGGCCCTGACAAACACACACATTTCTCTTCTCTCTATACCAGGTGAACTTCTCAGTCTTTGTCTGTCTGTCTGTTTGCTATTCAAATGAAGTAATTTAATGCATCTGCAGTGTACTCATTGACATGATGTAGTCTCCCATGACTGGAAATGGTTTGTCTGAGAACTAATGTGTGTGTGTGAGCCGGTCTGTCTGTCTGTGGGTCTGTATGTGGCATGCACACGTGTGAGTGGTGAACTACAGTATCTGTCTTGATTCTCTTTCTGAATGATTCTCTTTCTGTTTTTCAGTTGACCCCAGGGCATAAGTCTGGGGGGGAATTTAAAAAACTCTGTTTTCTTTCTTTCTTCCTCCCTTTCTCTCCTTCTCTGCTAATGAAGTGCCGATCCAGCGAGCAACAAACGTTCCCAGAACATTGCCTTCAGAGTCTCATTGGGTTACATTACCTAACGTTTTCATGGGAATGTTCCTGTGATTGTACAAGGACTGTTTCCAAGAGACCATTCCCTTAATGTCAAACAGAACGCCCCCAGAGTATGATTGCCATGTTCTCATTTAAGATGATAATGTTCTAGACATGTTTCACATTTAAAACATAGGACATTCTGTTATGGTCCCCTGGTGTTTTCTGTCTAGTTCTCAGCTTGTTCCGTGGTTCTCCTTAAAGATGTTTTGAGGACGTTGCCAGACCTTTTTGTTGCTGTTGATTTATTGATTTTTTTACTCACCAACCCTTATTACTGTTGCTGAGTCCATCGAGGCCCTGATTAGTGAACCACCAATCCATTCATAGCTCTTTGTCTTTGTCCCAATGCCAGGGACTCCCACACACACGAACAGTGCTTTTAACACACAATATATTCAACTTATATATTTGACGCACTTAGACATACATGATTACATTGTTCATGTTAATGTATACAGTAATTACTATTCAACATGTCTTCACCTGGGATTTAAACTCACGGCATTCCGATCTTCCTGCTACGCCACCATGTCTGTGTCAGTTATCGGTCAATCTCACTATTTTCAAAATAGGTTGTGAGTTCAAATCAAATTGTATTTGTCACATTCACAGAATACAGCGGGTGTAGACTTTACAGAGAAATGCTTGCTCACGAGCCCTTCCCAACGATGCAGAGTTAAAAATAATAAATTATGAAAAATACAACACAAAAGTAACACAAGATGAATAAAATACACAAGAATGAAGCTATATACAACCAGTACCAGATCAATGTGCAGAAGGACAAGGTATGCACATAAAGGCAAGGTAAAGTGACTAGGCAGCAGAATAGATAATAATAAGAGTCAAATGAAAAACAGCATATGATGATTGTGAAAGTGTGTGTATATGTGGCGTCGGTATGTCAGACTTTGGAGGTGCGCACACCACCCATCGCTTCCAAGTATATTACTCGCTAATGTCCAGTCCCTAGATAACAAAGTTGACAAATCAGGTAAAGGGTTGCTTTCGAAAGAGACATCAGGGATTGTAACATACACTGTTTCACAGAAACATGGCTCTCTCGGGATATGCTGTCGGAGTCAGTACAGCTACCTGGATTCTCAGTGCATCGCGCCGACAGGAATGGCGGGGGTGTATGTTTCATGATTAACGACTCATGGTGCAATTGTAACAACATACAGGAACTCAAGTCCTTTTGTTCACCTGACCTAGAATTCCTCACAATCAAATGCCGACTGCATTATCTCCCAAGAGAATTCTCTTTGGTTATTGTCACAGCCATGTATATCCCCCCTCAAGCCGATACCACGACGGCTCTCAAGGAACTTCACTGGACTTTATGCAAACTGGAAACCATATATCCTGAGGCTGCATTTATTGTAGCTGGAGATTTAAAAAAAAAAAAGCTAATTTGAGAAGAAGGCTCCCTAAATTCTCAGCATATTGATTGTCAGCATTTTGATTGTAGCACTGGCGTTGGAAAAACACTGGACATTTGTTACTCTAACTTCCGCGATGCATACAAGGCCCTCCCCCGCCCTCCTTTCGGCAAATATGACCACAACTCCATTTTGCTCCTACCTTCCTATAGGCAGAAACTCAAACAGGAATGAGGGGACTAAGCACACACCCCTGAGGGGTCCCTGTGTTGAGGGTCAGCACGGCAGAGGTGTTGTTGCCTACACTCACCACCTGGGGCTAGCCCATCAGGAAGTCCAGGATCCAGTTGCAGAGAGAGGTTTTCAGTCCCAGGGTCTTGAGCTTTGTGATGAGATTGGGGGGGACTAAGGTATTGAATGCTGAGCAGTGGTATGAACAGCATTCTCATATAGTTATTTCCCCTCTTGTCCAGGTGGGAGAGAGCAGTATGAAGTGCAATTGATATTGCGTCATCTGTGGATATATTGGGGCGGTATGCGAATTAGAGTGGGTCCAGGGTGTCTGGGATGATGGTGTTGATTATTACAGAAGTGAGTGCTATGGGACAATAGTAATTTAGGCAGGCTACCTTGGAGATACTGGCAATAGGAATAATGGTGATCAGTTTGAAATATGTTGGGATTATAGACTGGGACAAGGAGAGATTGTCCATGAAGACACTTGCCAGCTGGTCTGCACATGCTCTGAGAACACGCTCTGGTATTTGCGGCCTTGCCAGTGTTAACCTGTTGAAAAGTTTTACTCACTTCGTCCACAGAGAGCGAGATCACACAGTCATCCGGAACAACAGGGGCTGCATGCAAGATTATGTGTTGTTTTCCTCGATGTGAGCGTGCACCACTGGGCATCTCATGGCTGGGTTTCTTGTATGCGTCCACGTCCATGTGCTGTTCCTGGTAAGACGTCTTTAGCACAGAACAGATACTGCCTGTAATCCATGGTTTTTGGCTTGGATACATGCGTACATTACTGTGTGGACGACGTCGTCTATGGACTTATTGATGAAGCCAGTGACTCCTCAATGTTATTGGGTGATTCCCGGAACATGTGTACTAGCAAAACAGTCTTGTAGTCTCTCGCCTGCTTCATCGGACCACTTCTGTTTTGAGCGAGTCACTGGTTCTCCCTGTTTGAGATTTTGTTTGTAAACAGGAAGCAGGAGGATAGAGTCATGGCAAGTTTACCCAAATGGATAGCGAGGGAGGGCCTTGAATGCATTTCTGTGGGTATAATAAAAGTAGTCTTGAATTGTAGCGTCCCTTGTGGAGCAGTAGACGTGTTGGTAGAAGACGTAGAACGGGTTTAAGTCTCCCTGCGTTAAAGTCTCCGCCCAGAAGAAACACTGCCTCTTTGTAAGCGGTTTCTTGTCTGTTTATGGCTCCATACAGTTCGTTGAGTGCCAAAGTGGTATTGGCTTGTGATGGGATGTAGACAGCCGTGATAATTAAGGATGAGAACTCTCTTGGTAGATAAACAGTTCTGCAGCTTACCATGAGGTCTTATATATCAGGTGAGCAAAAGCTAGAGATTTCCTTCACACTGCAAGCAGCATACCAGCTGTTGTTTATGAAGAGGATCACCCCTCCCCCTTTGGACTTGTCTGAGGCAAATCCCAGGTGAGGACATGTTGAATAATAATTACTGTATAAATAAACATACACAATGTCATCATGTGTCAAAATGTTCTCAAATATATAACTTGAAAACACTGTATGTTGAAAGCGCTGTTTGTGTGTGTGAGTGTCCTTAAACTTGCCAACAGGCAAAGAGCTTTGAATGGATGTGTCACATATACACCCTCTCCGGCGCTCTAGTTCACCAGGCTGCTCGTTATTACGCACACCTGTCACCATCGTTACACGCACCAGCGCCTCATCAGACTCACCTGGACTTCGTCACCTTCCCGACGACCTTCACTATATCTGTCACTCCCTTTGGTTCCTTCCCCAGGCATTATTGTTTCTGTTTCTAGTCTGTACACTGCTCGTGTTTCTTGTTTTGTCCATGTTCATTTAGTTATTAAATACACTCCCTGAACTTGCTTCCCGGTTCTCAGCATCTACGTTACAGGATGAGTGGCTCACCAATCAGGACCTTGAAGTACTTGTCAATAGTAACAAGGGGTGATGTGCAATGAAACACATTACATCAGGCAACGTCCTCAGAATGTCTTTAGGGACATCCCAGGAAAAAGCCGGGAAGTAGACAAAAACCTCCCGGGGACCATGGCAGAATGTCCTATGTTTTAAACGTCCTTGGAACAGGAATATTCTTAAAACATTCCAATGAAACGTGTCTAGAACATTTACATCTTATATTCTGAGAACATGGCAACCATGTTCTGTGTAAGTTCTGTTTGACAAGGCAATGTTCTCTTAACTTTAACCCCAAAACATGCTAAATAGGTTCTCAGGAGGTTTTTGCTAATGTACATAGAATCTTCCGCAAACTAACGTAAAACTGGACACTCGAACGTCAGGGGAACATTACGGGTGTCATTAGAAAAACGTTCTCTCTCCCTCGCTAGAACTGTTAGCCGGGTATGACTTTATGCTCATGTTCACTCATTTGAGTGAAGAACAAATTGGCTTTATCTTTATATCCGACCACTCTCACCCTCTTTCTGGGTATTTGGAATGTTCTGCCAGTGATATCCTTGAGGAGCAGAAGAGTATACCTTAGACAGGGGATGAAGCGAAATCTGTGTGTGTACGTGTGTGTGTTGGGTTAAAATGCTGATTCACCGGTGTAATCAAGTATAAATAAAGAGGAGGAGGATGAAGAGTAGAGCCAATCCTTATAACCGGGCTCATCAGCACTGAGCAGATATTCATAGCATAATGACAACATCAAAATAAAGGGGATACCACTTATATAAGTTAAATAACTTTCAACAATGTGGGAAGCCAACAATATAAATGTATAAAGCTCATTAACTTGACCTGGGGATTGGAGGCAGATTCTGAAATATTACAGTCTAGAATCCCGAATTGCATAAGGTACATACTGGAAGGATAAACTCAAAGTCTATGCAATAGCCAGTAAGCTGGCTGAGTGAGTTTATAGGAGATTTAATGGAGGTAATTCTTGAGTAACAGAATGAATAAATAATATTTGGAGAGAGCAAGACTGCTTCACAGTAAGGATTCAGCATGTAATGTTTCAGTCTCTCTCTCTCTCTCTCTCTCTCTCTCTCTCTCTCTCTCTCTCTCTCTCTCCCCCCTCTCTCTCTCTCTCTCTCTCTCTCTCTCTCTCTCCCCCCTCTCTCTCTCTCTCTCTCTACTTTTAAACCTTTATGTGTATAACTTTCCCACCATCTCTACTCTCTCCTCCTGAGAATCCCTCGTTTTCTACCCGTCTCACCCCCTCCTCTCATCCTTTTTATCCCCTTTTCTTTTTCTCCTATTTTTGCTCTGTCTCATTGCTATTGTTCTCTGTGGCTTCGTTTCAAGTGTTAATGTGTTTATTTTATGTGCCCTTCCTGCACTCCTATTTCTATGATCTCTGGTTGTTTTCATCATATTGATCAGCATCTGTTTCCTTGTTCTTAATGGGCCTGTGCTGGGAAATGGGCATAGACATATAGACATAGTATTATCAGACTGGTCCAGTGGGACCAATAATAGTCAAGGTTTAAAAAACTTAAAGCCTTGAGCTTTACTTCTCAACTCAAGTCCAGCAGGGCCATCTCAGACTCTGAGCCAGATAGCCATCATTTTAACTTTAAGGGCAAAAACTTGTATTAACTTAATCAATTCTCTTTCACATTTAAATGAAACTGCTTTAGCCTCCCTCCCAAGTGCTCTGATGTTGAAAGGACCAACTTTTTTGTTAGTAATTTCAAATGGTCTTAATTTTAAAAAGAAGCTTCCAGGGTCTCCCAGTAGATGGATAGAGGAAAGGACACCATCAGAACACAAGCCTGGTGGAACAAGGACAAAGAACACACAGATTATTTTGGCCCTAATCCTATGTTTGTGTGTGTGTTTCTGTCTGTGTGTTTCTGTGTCTATGTGTCTGTCCATGTGCATGTGTGTGTGCAGATAAGAGAAGGAGGTGGTTGTTGAGAGTAGAGAGGGAGGTGTTCTTGGTAGATGCAGTAGGGTGTATGAAGAGTGACTGTGAAGATGTTCTTGGTAGATGCAGTAGGGTGTTTGAAGAGTGACTGTGAAGATGTTCTTGGTAGATGCAGTAGGGTGTTTGAAGAGTGACTGTGAAGATGTTCTTGGTAGATGCAGTAGGGTGTTTGAAGAGTGACTGTGAAGATGTTCTCGGTAGATGCAGTAGGGTGTTTGAAAAGTGACTGTGAAGATGTTCTTGGTAGATGCAGTAGGGTGTTTGAAGAGTGACTGTGAAGATGTTCTTGGTAGATGCACTAGGGTGTTTGAAGAGTGACTGTGAAGATGTTCTTGGTATATGCAGTAGGGTGTTTGAAGAGTGACTGTGAAGATGTTCTTGGTAGATGCAGTAGGGTGTTTGAAGAGTGACTGTGAAGATGTTCTTGGTAGATGCAGTAGGGTGTTTGAAGAGTGACTGTGAAGATGTTCTCGGTAGATGCAGTAGGGTGTTTGAAAAGTGACTGTGAAGGTAGGAGCAGAGTCACAGGATGCAGCCTTGTTTGTCTTTTTGTCCCGTCGGCTTTGATTCGCTCTAATTGGTCAGTTTGATCCCGGCCACAGTAAACAGGCATCTGTGGACGCCAGTGGCCTGTACTGTTCATAGTCTGTTAGAGAGATAAAAACAGAAACAACAGCAAGGATGATGGGAAAATGTAAAAATGTGAGGAAAGAAAAAGCAGAAGTCTCAGAGGAGACCTCAAAAATCATGACCATCTGTGTACTCGTTTGAGAGAGTCTGTAAGGACGGGCCACGCTGTGTGTGTGTGTGTGTGTGTGTGTGTGTGTGTGTGTGTGTGTGTGTGTGTGTGTGTGTGTGTGTGTGTGTGTGTGTGTGTGTGTGTGTGTGTGTGTGTGTGTGTGTGTGTGTGTGTGTGTGTGTGTGTGTGTGTGTGTGTGTGTCTAGCTGCAAATCGGTGTTTGTTGGCGCATTAGAAAGTCTGTTAGAGAAAGCTTGTGTTTGTGTTTTGTTTGAGATGGTGACTAAGGACAAGGTTTGTGTGATGCCTGCATGCGCCTGCGTGTGTGCCAATGCATGCGTGTGTTTGTGTGGGTATGTGCATATGTGTGTGTGTGGATGAAGTGTTGGCGCTGGGCCATGGTGCAGTCTGAGTCAGGTGTGTACTGTCTGGCTGGGGATACAGTACAGTACAAATCATGATGACATAATCCTGCTCCAGACGCACAGTCCTCCCTATAGGAGCCATCCCTATAGGAGCCATCAACAGACACACAGTCCTCCCTATAGGAGCCATCAACAGACACACAGTCCTCCCTATATGAGTCATCAACAGACACACAGTCCTCCCTATATGAGTCATCAACAGACACACAGTCCTCCCTATATGTGTCATCAACAGACACACAGTCCTCCCTATATGAGTCATCAACAGACACACAGTCCTCCCTATAGGAGTCAACAACAGACACACAGTCCTCCCTATAGGAGCCATCAACAGACACACAGTCCTCCCTATAGGAGCCATCAACAGACACACAGTCCTCCCTATATGAGTCATCAACAGACACACAGTCCTCCCTATATGAGTCATCAACAGACACACAGTCCTCCCTATATGTGTCATCAACAGACATACAGTCCTCCCTATAGGAGTCAACAACAGACGCACAGTCCTCCCTATAGGAGTCATCAAAAGACACAGTCCTCCCTATATGAATCACCAGCAGACACACAGTCCTCCCTATATGAGTCACCAACAGACACACAGTCCTCCCTATATGAGTGTTCAACAGACACCGCCCTCCCTAAAGGAGTCAACAACAGACACACAGTCCCCCATATAGGAGTGAACAACAGACACACAGTCCTCCCTATATGAGTCATCAACAGACAGAGTCCTCCTTATGGGAGTCAACAACTGTGTCGTGACTTTACTTTCATTAATCTGATGACTGTTATTTATCGAATCAACTAACTATGTTTAATTGTTACCCTGTTAAATTAATCATGTGACAATTAACTCATTAGGAATTTGGTGCACCACGAAAAGGTAGTTTAAAAGTTACCATCTCCCGAATTAAACTCTATAAAATCTATTACGTCGATAAGCAGTCTTCTTATTAACTTTACCTCATCATATCATCATTCTAAACAGTCGTAACCTTTTGGATCTGCAAAAACCCCAGCCTTACTCATGATTCAGTACTACACAAATGTATTTAATTATTTATTTACTAGCTAACTAAATAATAACACAGAATAAACATACACACTTAAAACATGATAAAAAGTTATCTAGCGGACTGACACAACATGGTGTCTTTTTACACAACAACATGGAAAGGGAGAGAGAGGAAAATACACTTTTCTTCTATACATTCTGAAACTATTCTCACAGTAATCATATACTTGCACACAAACCGCCCCCCGTTTGGAATAATAAATCATGAATGTATTTATGCGTGAATGTCTTAGTCCATTGTGAAGTCCTGAACAGAACTACGGAGTTCACTCTGTTCCACTCGGTCCTGAAGCTGCTTATTTGAAGATAGGCTAGCCAGACGTGCCGATGGCTCCAGTGGGGTGATGAGACTAGTGTACAATGGTGATTTAACAAGAATAGTAAGATGGTTTGAAGAGTTCACTTTTCTAGATATTTGACCCAGGACAGCTAATCAGCTGTACCAGTGATTGTCTGAGAGGGGAGTTTGTTTACCCCCAGGTGTTGGTGTTCAGGAGTCGGAACACTTTGGACATGAGCTGCAGCTTCCCGTCTTTCTGGTCTAGTCTGGGAGGTGAGTTTATTTCTTCACCTCATGTTGAGGTTCAAAGTTCCAACCATTTCAAACGTGTAGCTACGCTCCACACTTTTCTGTTCTAATGTTAATCTCTTTACCAAGCCTTTTATGCACTCTGGCCAAAGGGGACGGTTCCGTAAGTCTGACACACTCTCTGACCTCAATTGGGGCGTGCCTACTTACTATGCACAGCTTATAGGAGATAGATTCTCTTATACCTTTTAATATCACATTAATATCTTAACAACAATATGTTCATCATTTTTTATATTTCATACACAACATTAAGAATGGAGACTTCATACCTGTAGTGTAAATACCTTTCAAGGTACAGTATTTCCTTCATAAGCTTTTTAATGACATAAAATAAAAACCAATATGACATTAGTTTTCTACAGATCATCTCTGACCATTCCCCACGGTCTTATGTTAGAAATATTGTTCCAGTATTCACTTTTTGAACGTGTTAGAGTTTTGGCGGGGAGAAGTCTGTTAACAAAGAACATTCCTTGGGTTAAATACTGGAGGGGGAGAGGAAGTGCCTTTCTCCTGTAATTTATGACAGGGTGTGAACTGTCAACCCTCTGTGGGTGAGAGAGGGCCTGGTTATTGTCATTCATTGCCAAGCTGATCTGATGCATTTAGATCCTCACAGGACAGTCATGACAACAGTGTGTCTGTTGTTGACTCCTATAGGGAGGACTGTGTGTCTATTGTCGACTCCTTAGGGAGGACTGTGTGTCTATTGTTGACTCCTTAGGGAGGACTGTGTGTCTATTGTTGACTCCTTAGGGAGGACTGTGTGTCTATTGTTGACTCCTATAGGGAGGACTGTGTTTCTATTGTTAACTCCTTAGGGAGGACTGTGTCCATTGTTGACTCCTATAGGGAGGACTGTGTGTCTACTGTTGACTCCTATAGGGAGGACTGTGTCCATTGTTGACTCCTATAGGGAAGAGGTGTAGGGAGGACTAGAGAAGAGGGCAAGGGGGAGATATACAGAGGAGAGAGAGAGGGGGGAAGGGAGATGGAGAAAAGGGAGAGGAGAGATGGAGAAAAGAGAGAGAGGGATATAATAAAAGAAGGGGAGAGTGAAAGGAGGAGACGGAGGGAGAGAGGAGAACAATAGTAGAGGATCTGTCAGGGGAGGGGGACTACCAGTATGAGGTCCCGTCCAGAGACTGAGCCATCAGGGTGAGTTGTAGTCATCAGAGTAGGACAGTGTCTGGTTGTGACAGACCACCATTCCGGAATTAGGGAAATCCCTGTCCCTGCCTATTATATGGGAGCACAAATGTCCCACAGTCATATGAACTGATTATATTACACTTTCACCAACTGAATTTCAATGGGAAATGCCTCCTACATAATGGCATGGCCGATGAGCACTTAAAGGTAAAGAAACAAGATTTAAACCTACAAACAGGCCAATAGTGTGACAAAGGAATGAGTAGAGAAGCGTGGGATTCTCCCCAGAATGGAGTCTGGGGAGAAAAGAGTTATCTGAAGCTAGGAGAGATGTGAGATTTAGGGGTTTAGGAGTGTGGCAAGAGACAGGAAGGTAGATATTGCCAGGGTAGGTTGGTGGGGAATGTGTTGACGAGGCTGAGGAGAGAGTTGGCGCTGGTGTTGAAATACTACTTTAGGCGGTGTGTGGATAAGTAGTAATTAAACTGTCATTGCCACACGTCGGGGAGAAAAGTCATCGTTTCCATCCTGTGTCATTAATGCCAGTGTTTGGAGAGAGGAGGACAAAGTGCTATGGATATTCTGTTTTTTTTTGCTTGCTTGTTTGTTTGCTTGCTGTTGGAGGCTGCTCATCTCAGGAGCCTGGTCTCAGTCTCTCTTGGCACAGCCCTCAGTGAGCTCTAAGTAGCCCTGATTAGATTTATGCTGTTTCCACTCTCCCTTGGCCCTCCACCTCCCTCCACACACACACACACACACACACACACACACACACACACACACACACACACACACACACACACACACACACACACACACACACACACACACACACACACACAGGTCTGAGGGGTGGGGTGAGCGGGGCCAAGGGGGGCGTGTATGGGGTGATGGATGTTAATTTGATTAGGTCATCAGCAGAGATGTGGCTCTGTTATGGCATACCCACTTTAACGGGCAAGGTGGAACTGAGATATCCTGCTGTTAAGGTAACTGGATATCTATACTGTTATCCTGTGAATGCATGTGTTATGCTGGCAAGTGTGGAGTTAGGGTTGGAGTTGATGAGAGGAGAGTGGGTAGCTGTGTCTCCTCCCTCTCATCCCTCTCTTCCTCTCTCTATTTACCGCCCCCTTTCTCTAGGAGAACCCCCCCGCCTTCCTCCTCTTCCTTTGACTCCATCCCCCCAAACTCTCCATCCCTCCCCCTCTTCCCTTCTGTCAACTTTACAGAAGTATCCCTGGGTAGTTAGCATGGGTCTCAGAGTGTAGCGCATTGGGAGGGGGGGGGGGATTTGAACCGTTAATTAAGTTCACACAGAGTTAATTGCATAATCTCCCTCTGTAATTATTACGGAGCCCATGGTTACCAGCTGGGGCCGCCACGCGAGGCTGAGGTAGTTGTGTTTATTCTCAGGTAATGAAATGAAACACCTTACATGGTTTCAGCATTGACCTATTTCCTTATTTCCCTGTCCAGCATACTGCATACTCATACAGTCAGAGCCCTGCATGGGCCTGAGCTTCGTGTTATAGAGATGTTCACTACACTCACAATTGGCTTGACTCAAGTGGGCCTGCTCTTTCTGTGTAAAATTATATATTACATATGTATGTGTCACTGTAGGCCTATGCTCAGTGCTAAGGGCCACATTCACTTTTGGGATATACTACAATACAGACCTTGTCCAGAGTAAGGGTTGACCTTCAACCAGACTGGGACCAGAACACAGTGAG